>NC_083691.1:12724090-13027121 GCF_033118175.1 Dama dama | reverse complement strand
CATTGAGTCTGGTATTTCGCATGATGCATTCTGTATATAAATTAAATAAGCAGGGTGACAATCAAAAAGTGGGTCAAAGATCTAAACAGACATTTCTCCAAAGAAGACATTCAGATAGCTAACAAACACATGAAAAGATGCTCAACATCACTCATTATCAGAGAAATGCAAATCAAAACCTCAATGAGGTACCATTACACACCAATCAGAATGGCTGCCATCCAAAAGTGTACAAGCAATAAATGCTGGAGAGGGTGTGGAGAAAAGGGAACCCTCTTACACTGTTGGTGGGAATGCAAACCAGTACAGCCACTATGGAGAACAGTGTGAAGATTTCTTTAAAAACTGGAAATAGAACTGCCATATGACCCAGCAATCCCACTTCTGGGCATACACACCGAGGAAACCAGATCTGAAAGAGACACGTGTACCCCAATGTTCATCGCAGCACTATTTATAATTGCCAGGACATGGAAGCAACCTAGATGCCCATCAGCAGATGAATGGAAGAGGAAGCTGTGGTACATATACACTATGGAATATTACTCAGCCATTAAAAAGAATTCATTTGAATCAGTTCTAATGAGATGGATGAAAATGGAGCCCATTATACAGAGTGAAGTAAGCCAGAAAGATAAAGACCAATACAGTATACTAACACATATATATGGAATTTAAAACGATGGTAATGATAACCCTATATGCAAAACAGAAAAAGAGACACAGATGTACAGAACAGACTTTGGGACTCTGTGGGAGAAGGCGAGGGTGGGATGTTCTGAGAGGATGTCATTGAAACAAGTATACTATCAAGGGTGAAACAGATCACCGGCCCAGGTTGGATGCATGAGACAAGTGCTCAGGGCTGGTGCACTGGGAAGACCCAGAGGGATGGGAAGGAGAGGGAGGTGTGACGGGGGATCGGGATGGGGAACACGTGTAAATCCATGGCTGATTCATGTCAATGTATGGCAAAAACCACTACAATAAAAAATAAATAAAATAAAATAAATAAGCAGGGTGACAATATACAGCCTTTATGTACTCCTTTCCCAAACTGGAACCAGTCAGTTGTTCCATGTCCCATGCTAGCTATGCTTCTTGACCTGCACACAGGTTTCTCAGGAGGCAGGTAAGGTGCTCTGGTATTTTCATCTCTTGAAGAATTTTCCAGTTTGTTGAGATCTACACAGTCAAAGGCTTTAGCGTAGTCAGTGAAAGAGGAGTAGATGTTTCTCTGTAATTCTCTTGATGTTTCTGTCACCCAACAGAGTTGGCAATTTGGTCTCTGGTTTCTCTACCTTTTCTAAATCTAGCTTTGACTTCCGGAAGTTCTTGGTTCACATACTGCTGAAGCCTAGTTTGAACGGCTTTGAGTATAAGCTTCCTAGCATGTGAAATGAGTGCAGTTGTACTGTAGTTTTAACATTCTTTGGCCTTGCCTTTCTTTGGGATTGAAATAAAAACTCCCCTTTTCTAGTCCTGGGGCCACTGGCGAGTTTTCCAAATTTGCTGGCTTACTGAGTGCAGCTGTTTAACAGCATCATCTTTTAGGATATATTTACATAAATGGGATTTATTTTGCACGGTATCTTAGAGCTTTCTTGTCCTAAGATAAATTTATTGCAATAATACTTGTAAGTCTACTTCTTTGCTTATCAGTGCATAGAATATATGTAACATCAATGCATTAATCTTCTCAAATTTTTAGTTGCTCTCTTGTTGAATTAACTGAATGATTCTTTAACAAAGAATCTTTAATTCTTCAATAAGGTAAAATTTTGTTAAATATTATAGTACACCCTGAAATCGTCTCCTGTGTCAGTTGTCTGATCAAGGTTACTTATCATCTCCAAAGCATCCATTTTAACAGGCTCCAATGTCTTAGTTCCCCTGTGCCTGTGGCTTGCTCCTTTCAAGAGAGAACAGTCGAACTTTGGAAATGTCCATGAAAATACATGAAGAATGGAAATCTAGGTCGAAGCCCATGGAAAGAGGCAACAAAGCCAGACTGTTTTCATTCACCTAAGGAATCATCTAAGTCAGAGCTTATGGAATGAAATAAATGGATAATAAAGGAAAGTTGCATCATGATATTTTATACATGTATCAAATATCAAACTCCTTCAAAATATTGTGATTTCCAACTTTACACCCCAAACAGACTAGAGTTGTGACATTACTACAGCCTTCCATGTCACTCCAGCTGCTGGTTACATACTAATTAGTCTAATTAGTGTTTATGTATAATGTTGGTAAACATATTACATTTTGCATAGTGCAGGCCCTCACACACAAAGGGACAAGATGAAAAAAAAAGGGGTAAAAACCTGATGCTCAAAAAGAGACATATCTATGTTGATAAAAGAGATCAAATGAGTAGTACAAACTAATCTAAAAAAGGCCAATAAAGAAGGAAAAGAAAGCAAACAATCTTTTTCCAAATCTATTTGTAGTAAGTGAGTTTTGCAAGGTAGCAGCATTACAAAGTTGGTCGATAAAGAACAAAAATCAATGATATTTTATATCCTAGCAGTGAGCACTGATAATTGAAAATTTTAATATACTATTTATAACAGTTTAAAAAGCAAAATATACATATGGATGAATTTACCAAAATACCAGTACATTAAAAACTACAAACTCAATCATGGTAAATTTAAAGAGGATGGGAATGAATAGAGATGCACTTTGCACATAGACTGGATAGCTCAATATTGTTATGGAGCCAAGTCTCTCCTCCAGTGGATCTATAGGGTCAGTGCAATCAAAGGCAATGTATCAGTAGCCTCCTTGTGGGAGCTGATTCTTAATATTATACAGAAGTCAAAGGGAAGACAAAATAACCTTAAAATGGAAAGCAAAATGCCATACTTTACCTAATTTCAAAACTTTTTATAATGCATCACAAGGAAAATAAAAATAATCACATGAGAATAGGAATACAGATCAATAGAACAGTGAACAATTTTTAAATAGATCAATACAAATAAGGTCAATAATAGTTTGCAATGGACCAAGGCAATTTAATGTAACAAGCATAGTGTTTGAATAAATGGTGCCAGCATGCTTCAGTATCAATATGTCTTAAGTGAACAGGGACTCTTGTGCTTCACAACATGCAAAACATAACTCAAAATGGGTCAAATGTGTAAGAGCTATAGCTATAAGACTATTTTGAAGAAAACATTGAACAAAATCTTGGTATATGTGGGGTAGGCAATATTTTTTTAAATAGGACACAAAAGTCATGAACACTAAAAGGAAAAGATAGAATCTTGATTTCATAAAAATACAATGCATTTGCTCTTCAAAAAAAAACTTTTTTAAAAAAACTTATTGGACTACAGTTGCTTAACAATGTTTTGTTATTTTCTGCTCTCAGTAAAATGAATTTGCCATATGTACACATATGTATACCCCTCTTTTTTAAAATTTCCTTCCCATTTAGGTCACAACAGAGCTTTGAGTAGAGGTCCCTGTGCTATACAGTAGATTCTCATTAGTTATCTATTTCATACACAGTAGTAAATGTCCACTGACAGAGGAATAGATAAAGAAGATGTGGCATGTATATACAATGGAATACTATACAGCCACAAAATGAAACAAAACTGTGCCATTTGCCAGAACATGGATGGGTCTACATAGTCTCTGGGTCTGACATATAGAGTGAAAAAAGTCAGAAAGAAAAAACTAAATATTTTATGTTAATGTCTATATATGGAATCTAGAAAAATGCTAGTGATGAACCAACTTGACAGGCAAGAATAGAGAGGCAGACGTAGAAAATGAATTTCTGGACACAGTTGGAGGAGGAGTTGTTGCTATTCAGTCATTAAGTCTTGTCTGACTCTTTGCAAGCCCATGGACGGCAGCATACCATTCTCCCCTGTCCTTCTCAGAGTTTGCTCAGGAGAAGGAGAGGGTGGGGCAAACTGAGAGAGTACCATTGACATACACACAGTACCTTGTTTGAATTAGATTGCTAATGAGAAACTGCTCCATAGCACAGGAAACTCAGTGTGGTATCTGTGATGACCTGAGGGCTGCAAACATGGGGAGGGTAGGAGGGAGGGTCAGGAGAGAGAGAATATATGTACACTTACAGCTGATTCATGTTGCTATATAGCAAAAACCAACAAAATATTGTAAAGCAATTATTTTCCAATAAAAAGTAAATACAAAATTAAATACATTTTTGAAAAGAAATAAATTCCCAGGAAATAAGAGGAGAGACATGAGTACTAACAGTTATGCAAATTCTAAGCCTAATAGACAAGATCAAAACTCAAGAACATAAACTCAAAATTCACAATTTATGCTAATGAACTGTTAGGAAATAGACAATAATTGTAAAGGAATGCAATTCGACAATCAAACATTTACTGAGTGTTTATTCCATGCTGGGCTCAAATCTAGGGATATATGATCTGAGGTTTTGTGAACACACATGGCTGTTACAAACACGAACAAACATCACTGAGACAAGACTTTTGCCCTGTGCAAGAGTCTCTCCAGGGCCCCCATCATGTCCCTGTTCCTTAGGCTATAAATGAAGGGGTTCAGCAGTGGAGTGACCACTGTGTACATCACAGAGGCAATGGTGCTCTTGTCCCTGGAGGTGCTGGATGAGGGGAAAAAATACAGCCCAATAATTGTTCCATAATACAGAGACACCACAGAGAGGTGGGAGCCACATGTGGACAATGCTTTGCAGATCCCCTTGGTGGAGGGGACCTTCAGGATGGTGGTCCCAATGCGTCCATAAGAGATCAGGATGCATATGAATGGGAGGATGATGATGGCCACTCCTGCTGTGAAAATGGCCAGCTCATTGAGGGATGTGTCTGAGCAGGAGAGCTTCAGCAGGGCACCAAGGTCACAGAAGAAATGGGGGATGCTGTGGTCAGCACAAAAGGACAGCCGGGTCAGGAGGAGGGTGTGACACAGGGCATTGGCACAGGAGAGAATCCAGGATACAGTTACTAGTAAGGTGCACAGCCCCTGTCCCATTATAGTGGTGTAGTGGAGAGGGTGACAGATGGCCACGTACCAATCATAGGCCATCGAGGTGAGCAGGAAGTTGTCCAGATCAGTAAAAAAGAGGAAGAAATACATCTGTGTTATGCACCCTGCATAGGGGATCGATTGATCCTGAGTCTGCATGTTTATCAGCATTTTAGGGATGGTGACAGATGAAAAGGAGACATCAGTGAGGGCCAAGTGGCTGAGGAAGAAGTACATGGGGGTGTGAAGGTGAGGGTCCAGCCTGATGAGCAGGATGATGAGCAGGTTGCCCAGCACCGTGGTCAGGTACACCCCCAGGAACAGGGCAAAGAACACGCCCTGCTGCTTTGGCCGGATGGGGAGTCCCAGGAGGAGGAACTCGGACATGCTGCTCTGATTTTCCCTCTTCATGCTCCTCTCTTGTCTGCTGTGAAAGAAAGGATATTAAAGAAGCACATTTTTACTACAGAGGCAGATAATAATGAGTCCTTTCTGCTGGTGAATGTCAGTGTCTGCCTGCATTGCCCTGTCCCTGCAAAACCCTAAAATGAATGGTATTACCATGTAAAACAGGGAATTTACCAACCAAGAAGAGGTTTGATACAGAATAGAAACTGGCTCAGTGGTATTTTTCCATCATCTAGGAGAGAGGCTGCATCTAAGTCATAATTTGCAGCTGTATCTTTTCAACAAAGAGAAAATGTCACAGCATCTGAGTAGAGGGATAGACAGTAAGTTAAAATCTCCCTAATTTCTATTCTGTTTCTGTACATTTAAGAACAATCCTATGGTTTGACCTTCAGATTGTGACATAATGATTTTTTGAAATCTGACTTCAAAATCCTTTCCTAAGTAAAGCATAGGGAGGAACTTTCAACAAATTCTCAAAGGGAAGTGGATCAAAAATACATTGCCAAAGTTTCCATTACGTATAAAGATTGAAGAGAAAAGAATCATCTCTCTTGACTGAACTCAGAGGTTCTTAGATCTCAGTCTTGCAATATCACTGCTTTACAAAGTAAAAATATTACTGTCAGTCACATATATTTTTTTTACTAGTACTCCTATTTATCATTATCTAATCTTCTCTTGATCCAACAAACTCTCCTGACCACATAAATAGGCACACCCATAATAAAAAGAGAGGTGTCAAAGAGATAAGCCATGATATATCTTCTCCCCTTGTCTTTAGGTACGAGCATAAGAGCTGACCACCTGTGTACACACACACACACACACACACACAAAAACACACCTGCTCTAGGCAAAGGAAACCAGTTCTGCTCTGAACTTTATGCTAACGTGATGTGGCTGCTGAGACTAAGGACTGGTTTCTCAGTTTCTCTGTAGGACACCTGAAGACCAGATGTAGCCACTTCTGCGGTCCTGAACCTCTTACCAGCATCAGAGAGAAAAAATACATGAGCCATGAAGTCTGTCTCAATTCACAGCTTCAGAAATAGAGTGTGAACACTATCGTCTGCCCAACAGGGAGAGGACCCAAGGGACCAGACCCCCAAGTCCTGGTTAGAGACATGCATTAAACATAGATTAATTGCTCAGTTTTCTTCTTATTCTCTCCAAGACAGATGCCCTCAGGCACTCGTTCCTAAACTTTGATGTGCACGTAGAATCCCCTGGGAAGCTTGTTAAAGTTGCAGATCCCAGCTCCACCTCCAATGATGCTCATTCTTGAACTCTGCAGCCAGGGAATTCTGACGCACATGGTCCTAAGGGCAGATTTTGAGGAAATATTGTCCTTAGGAAGAACATCATGGTGATGCCCTGTGGGTATGACCCCCCCAAAAGATGTAAAAGACCTCTTTACCCTTCTCTACTAACTTAATGTTTCCCCTAGTTAAGTCATAACCTAGTATGTGAGCAGGGATTTATTTTCCAAGTGGAAATTCCCTTTTGATTTTCTGCTTTTAAAATTAATTCTTCTTCATGATGGAAACCCAAATACAATAACATAGATAAGAATTGAAAGAAGTACATCAGAGAACTTCACCCTTCCATTATTCATTTATCCTTCTAAAGTGGATTTTATCCAAGAAATTTTATATTTACATAAATGGGATTTATTTTATATGGTATTTTATAGCTTTCTTTTCCTATAAGAATATATTGCAATAATATTTGCATATCTACTTCTATGCATATAAATATAAGAATACATATAACAGCAACATGTCAATCTACTTAAAAGTTAAAAATTTTAGCTGCACTCTTGCCAAATAGTTCTGATGAACCAACTTATTGCAAAAGACACTGATGCTGGGAAAGATTGAGGGGAGAAAGTGAAGGGGGTGACAGAGGATTAGATGGTTAGATGGCATCACCAACTCAATGGACATGAAAAGTGAAAGCAAATGAAAGTCGCTCAGTCGTGTCCAACTCTTTGTGACCCCATGGACTATAGCCCGCCAGGTTCTTCTGTCCATGGAATTCTCCAGGCAAGGGCACTGGAGTGGGTTGCCATTGCCTTCTCCAGGGGGTCTTCCCAACCCAGGTACTGAACCCAAGTGCCCTGCATTGCAGGACAATTTTTTACTATCTGAGCCATCAGGGAAGCCCAGGAATACTGGAGTGGGTATCCTATCTCTTCTCCAGTGGATCTCCCTGACCTAGGAATTGAACTGGTGTCTCCTGCATTGCAGGCAGATTCTTTACCAGCTGAGCTACCAGGGAAGAATTTGAGCAACTGTAGGAGATGGTGAAGGACAGGGAAACCTGGCATGCTGCAGTCCATGGAGTCACAAAGATGAAACTGGAGCCCATTATACAGAGTGAAGTAAGCCAGAAAGATAAAGACCAATACAGTATACTAACACATATATATGGAATTTGAAAAGATGGTAACGATCACCCAATATGCAAACCAGAAAAAGAGACACAGATGTACAGAACAGACTTTGGGACTCTGTGGGAGAAGGCAAGGGTGGGATGTTCTGAGAGAACAGCATCGAAACAAGTATACTATCAAGGGTGAAACAGACCACCAGCCCAGGTTGGATGCATGAGACAAGTGCTCAGGGTTGGTGCACTGGGAAGACCCAGAGGGATGGGAAGGAAAGGGAGGCAGGAGGGGGGATTGGGATGGGGAACACATGTAAATCCATGGCTGATTCATGTCAATGTATGGCAAAAACCACTACAATATTGTAAAGTAATTAGCCTCCAACTAATAAAAATAAATGAAGAAAAAATCTTGAGCTCTTTAATAAAGTTAAACCTTACTAAAGATTATACTATGCCTTGAAATCTTCTCTATGTCAGTTGTCTGATCAAGGTTACTTTCACATGTCCAAAGCATCCAGTTTTACAGGCTCCATTATCATGGTTCCCCCGGGGCCCATGAGGAACTCTGTGCTCCTTTGAAAAGAGAAGAACCTAACTTTGAAAATGTCCAGGAAAAAAACTTGAAGAATGGAAGGTTAAATTGAATTCTGTGAAAAGAGAGGTAATAAAGCCAAATAGTCTTCATTCACCTAAGGGATTGCTTAAGTCAGAGCTTATGAAATGAAATAAATAAACAGTAAAGTAATTTGCCATTGTAATATTCTATTCATGTATCAAATGTCAAACTCTTTCCAATATTTTGATTTGCATCTTTACACCCTAACAGACTAGAGCTGGGGACATTCCACAGACTTAAACGTCACTCCAGAGACTGGTTACATATTGTTTAGTCTTATGTTTATGTATAAAGTTGGTAAAGATATTACACTTTGCGTAGCACCAGCACACACATGAGCTTCCCTGGTGGCTCAGATGGTAAAGTGTCTGCCTGCAGTGCAGGAGACCTGGGTTCGATCCCTGGGTTGGGAAGATCTACTGGAGAAAGAAATGGCAACCCACTCCAGTATTCTTGCCTAGAGAATCCCATGGATGGAGGAGCCTGGTAGGCTACAGTCCATGGGGTCGCAAAGAGTTGGACACAACCAAGTGACTCCACTTTCACTTTCAGCACACACATACAAAATGACACGATAAAAAGACTGAGATAAAAAACAATGCTTATCTTTCTGGCTTACTTCACTCTGTATAATGGGCTCCATTTTCATCCATCTCATTAGAACTGATTCAAATGAATTCTTTTTAATGGCTGGGTAATATTCTATAGTGTATATGCACCACAGCTTCCTTATCCATTCGTCTGCCGATGGGCATCTAGGTTGCTTCCATGTCCTGGCTATTATAAACAGTGCTGCGATGAACATTGGGGTACACGTGTCTCTTTCAGATCTGGTTTCCTCGGTGTGTATGCCCAGGAGTGGGATTGCTGGGTCATATGGCAGTTCTATTTCCAGTTTTTTAAGGAATCTCCACACTGTTCTCCATAGTGGCTGTACTAGTTTACATTCCCACCAACAGTGTAAGAGGGTTCCCTTTTCTCCACACCCTCTCCAGCATTTATTGCTTGTAGACTTTTGGATAGCAGCCATTCTGACTGGCGTGTAATGGTACCTCATTGAGGTTTTGATTTGCATTTCTCTGATAATGACTGATGAGCATCTTTTCATTTGTTTGTTAGCTATCTGAATGTCTTCTTTGGAGAAATGTCTGTTTAGATCTTTGGCCCAATTTTTGATTGGGTCATTTGTTTTTCTGGAATTGAGCTGCAGGAGTTGCTTGTATATTTTTGAGATTAATACACCAATACAGTAAACTAATGCATATATATGGAATTTAGAAAGATGGTAATGATAACCCTATATGCAAGACAGAAAAAGAGACACAGATGTACAGAACAGACTTTTAGACTCTATGGGAGAAGGCAAGGGTGGGATGATCTGAGAGAACAGCATCGAAACATGTATATTATCAAGTGTGAAACAGATCGCCAGTCCAGGTTGGATGCATGAGACAAGTGCTCAGGCCTGGTGCACTGGGATGCCCCAGAGGGATGGGATGGAGAGGGAGGTGGGAGGGGGGTTCAGGATGGGGAACACATGTAAATCCATGGCTGATTCATGTCAATGTATGGCAAAAACCACTACAATATTGTAAAGTAATTAGCCTCCAACTAATAAAAATAAATGGAAAAAGAAAGTAATCCAAAGGGTTAGTAAGAGGAGGAAAAAAAATGTGGAAAATTATGATTATGTGAAAATAAAAGTTGTGTGATGCTAAAAAAAAAACCAATACTAAAAAAGACATACATCTAATAAGAAAACAATACAGATAAAATGAACAAGTAGGAAATAAACTAATCTAAAAGAAGGCAGAAAAAGAGAGAAAAGAAAACAAAAAAGAATCTCCCTCCAAATTGGTTTGCACTAAGTGATTTTGCAAGGCAGCACGATTACAAAGCTGATAAACAAAACCCAAAAATCAATGGTACTTCATATCTTAGCATTGAGAATTAAAAATTTTTAATATACTATTTATAACAGTATAAAAACTGAAAAATATATATGGATGAATATATCAAAATACCTGCAATACCAGCACATTAGAAACCACAAAATATTTATGGTGAATAAAGAGGATGCAAATAGAGATATACCTTGCACACAGACTGGATAACTCAACATTATTATAGAGCTGGTTCTCTCCCCTATTTGACCTACAGAGTCAATGCAATCAAAGCCAAAAACATTAGCAGCCTACTTTTTGAAGATAATTCTTAATTTTACACAGAAGTGAAAGGGAAGCCACAATAATTTAAAATGAGAAAAAAAACTGCCAGACTTACTTTACCTAATTTCAAAACTTTTATAATCCATAGCAAGGAAAATAACAATATTGGCATGAGAATAGGAATATAGATCAATAGAACAGTGAATAATTTTGAAATCAATCAATACACACAAGGTCAATTAATAGTTTATGAATGCACCAAGGCAATTTAGTGTGGCAAGAATATTGTTTCAGAAACCAATGTCAGCATGATTCAGTATCAATATGTCTTAAGTGAACATGGACTCTTGGCTGCACAACATGCAAAACATAACTTGAAACAGAGCAATTGTGTAAAACCTATAAGTATAAAACTATGGTGTAGGCAACATTTCCTTAGATAAGACAGAAGTCATGAACTCTAAAAAAAATAATCTTGACTTCATAATAATAAAATGCATCTGCATTTCAAAAGAAACTCTTCTTTAAAAATTTTTATTGGAGTATAATTGCAATGTTGTATTAGTTTCTGCTCTTGAGGAAAGTGAATCAGTCATATGTATACATTTTTGTTGTTCAGTCGCTCAGTCACGTCCAACTCTTTGCCACCCGATGGATTGTAGCATGCTAGGCTTCCCTGTCCCTTACCATCTCCCAGAGCTTGCTCAAACTCATGTCCACTGAGTCGATGATGCCATCCAACCATCTCGTCCTCTGTTGTCCTGTTCTCCTGCCTTCAATCTTTCCCAGTATCAAGGTCTTTTCCAATGAGTCGACTCTTCATATTAGGTGGCCAAAGTATTGGAGCTTCAGCTTCAGCATCAGTCCTTCCAAGGATTATTCAGGATTGATTTCATTTAGGATTGACTGGTTTAATCTCCTTGCAGTCCAAGGCACTCTCAAGAGTCTTCTCCAACACCACAGTTTAAAAGCATCAATTCTTTGGTGCTCAGCCTTCTTTATGGTCCAACTCTCACATCTATGTATGACTCCTGGAAAACCATAGCTTTGGACAGACCTTTGTTGGCAAAGTGACATCTCTGCTTTTTAATATGCTGTCTAGGCTCATCATAGCTTTTCTTCCAAGGAGTAAGGTTCTTTTAATTTCATGGCTGCAATCACCACCTGCAGTGATTTTTGAGCCCAAGAAAATAAAGTCTGTCATGGTTTCCATTGTTTCCCCATCTGTTTGCCATGTAGTGATGGGACCAAATGCCATGATCTTAGTTTTTTGCATGTTGAGTTTTAAGTCAGCTTTTTCACTTTCCTTTTTCACCTTCATCAAGAGGCTCTTTAGTTCCTCTTGGTTTTCTGCCATTAGGGTGGTGTCATCTGCATATCTGATATTATTGATCTTCCTCTTGGCAATGTTGATTCCAGCTTGTGCTTCATCTAGCCAGGCATTTCGCATGATGCACTCTGCATAGAAGTTAAATAAGCAGGGTGACAATAAACAACCTTGACATACTCCTTTCCCAATTTGGAGCCTGTCCATTGCTCTACGTCCAGTTCTAACTGTTGCCTCTTGACCTGCATTCAGGTTTCTCAGGAGCAGGATAGGTGGTCTGGTATTCCCATCTCTTGAAGAATTATCCATCCACACAGTCAGAGGCCTTAGTGTAGTCAATGAGGCAGGAAAGAAAGTGAAGTCGCTCAGTCATGTATGACTCTATGCGACCTTGTGGACTGTAGCCTACCAGGCTCCTCTATCCATGGGATTCTCCAAGAAAGAATACTGGAGTGGGTTGCCATTTCCTTTTCCAGGGGATCTTCCTGACCTAGAAATTAAGCCAGGGTCTCCTACATTGCAGGCAGATGCTTTACTCTCTGAGCCACCAGGGAATGAAACAGAAGTAGATATTTTTCTGGAATTCTCTTGCTTTTTCTATGATTGAACGGATGTTGGCCATGTGATCTCTGGTTCCTCTGCCATTTCTAAATCCAGCTTGAATATTTAAAAGTTCTTGGTTCACGTACTGTTGAACCAGTCTAACTTGGAGAATTTTGAGAATTACTTTGCTAGCATGTGAAATGAGTGCAACTGTGCAGTTGTTTGAAAACTCTTTGACATTGCCCTTCTTTGGAACTGGAATGAAAACTGATCTTTTCCATTCCTATGGCCACTGCTGAGTTTTCCAAATTTGCTGGCATGTGGAGCTCAGCACTTTAACAGCATCATCTTTTAGGATCTGAAATAACTCAGCTGGAATTCCATCACCTCCACTAGCTTTGTTTGTAGTGATGCTTCCTAAGGCCCACTTGACTTTGTACTCCAAGATATCTGGCTCTAGATGAGTGATCACACCATCGTGGTTATCTGGCTTATTCTGATTTTTTTGTATAGTTCTTCTGTGTATTCTTGCCATCTCTTCTTAATATCTTCTTCTTCAGTTAGGTCCATACCATTTTTGTCCTTTATTTTGCCCATCTTTGCATGACATGTTCCATTGGTATTTCTCCATTTCTCCATTGAAGAGACCTCTAGTCTTTCCCATTCTATTGTTTTCCTCTATTTCTTTGCATTGTTTACTTAGGAAGGCTTTCTTATCTCTCCTTGCTATTCTATTTAATATACAGTAGTATTTAACACAATACTACTATGTATTAAAATACAAAAATTTAATATAATACTACTATATTTAAAAGATAACAGGTTAGCACAGGGAACTCTTCTCAATGTTCTGTGGTGGGTTTCCTTTCCATTTAGATCACCACAGAGCAGTAAGAAGAGTTCCCTCTGCTATACAGTAAGTTCTTGTTAGTTATCTTTATAGTACATCGTACTAAAAGTCTGGTTGCTTTTTTATTTTTTATCTCTGGTTCCTCTGCTTTTTCTAAACCCAGCTTGGATATCTGGAATTTCTTGGTTCACATAATGCTGAAGCCTAGCAAGCAGGATTTTGACAATAATCTTACTAGATGAGAGCAAATGTCTGGTGGTTTGAAAGGAAAGGAGTAAGACAGGGTTGCTTATTGTCACCCTGTTTATTTAACTTATGGGCTGAGCACATCATGAGAAATGCTGGGCTCGATGAGTTACATGCTAGAATCAAGATTGGCAGAAGAAACATCAACAGTTTCAGACAGGTGGATGATACCTCTCTAATAGCAGAAAGTGAAAATGAAAAAAAAAAACCTCTTGATGAAGGTGATGGAGGAGAGTGAAAAAGCCAGATGAAATCTAAATATTAAAAAAAACTAAGATCATGACATCCAGCCCCATCACTTCATGGCAAATAGAAGGGGGAAATGTGGAAGCAGTGACAGATTTCCCTCTTCTTGGGATCTAAAATCACTGCTGATGGTGACTGCAGCCGTGAAATTAGATGATTGCTTCTTGGCAGGAAAGCTATGACAAACCTAGCGTGTTAAAAAGCAAAGACATCACTTTGCCAACAAAGGTCTGTATAGTCAAGGCTATGGTTTTTCCAGTAGTCACATACGGTTGTGAGAGCTGGATGGTAAAGAAGACAGAGCGCCGACCAATTGATGTTTTCCAACTGTGGTGCTGGAGAAGACTTCTGAGAGTCCCTTGGACAGCATGGAGATCAAACCAGTCAATCTTAAATGAAATCAACCCTGAATACTCATCAGAAGGATTGATGCTGAAGCTCCAATACTTTGGTCACCTGATGTGAACAGCCAGCTCACTGGAAAAGATCCTGATGCTGGTAAAGACTGAAGGCAGAAGGAGAAGAGTGCGACAGGGGTAAGATGTTTCAATAGCATCACTGATGCAATGGACGTGAACTCCGGCAAACACCAGGAGATGGTGAAGGACAGGGAGGCCTGACATGCTGCAGTCCATGGGGTCACAAAGAGTCAGACGTGACCGGGCCACTGAACGACAACGACAGTAAATGTATATGATAGAGGAATGGATAAATATGTGGCACATAACTGTTAGTGGGAATGTGAATCGGTACAGCCACTATGGAAGACGGTATGGAGATCCTTAAAAAACTAGGAATAAAACCACCACATGACCCAGCAATCCCACTCCTAGGCATATACCCGGAGGAAACCAAAGTTGAAAAAGACATGTGTACCCCGAGTGTTCATTACAGCACTATTAACAATAGCTAGAACATAGAAGCACCCTAGATGTCCATCAACAGATGAATGGACAAAGAAGATGTGGTACATGTACACAATGGAATATTACTCAGTCATAAAAAGAAACACATTTGAGTCAGTTCTAATGAGGTGAATGAACCTAGAGCCTATTATACAGAGTGAAATAAGTCAGAAAGAGAAAGATAAATATCACATGCTAATGCATATATATGGAATCTAGAAAGATGGTACTGAAGAATTTATTTGCAGGGCAGCAGTGGAGAAACAGACATAGAGAACAGATTTATGGACAGAGAGGGGAGGAGAAGGTGAGAGGTATGAAGATGTGGCACATATATACAATGGAATATTACACATCCAAAAAATGGATCAAACTGTGCCATTTTCCGAGACGTAGACTGACCTACAGATTGTCATATACAACGAAGTGAGTCAGAAGAGAAAAAAAAAATCATATATTAATGCATATATATGGAATCTGGAAACAGTACTGATGAACCTATTTCTAGGTCAGGAATAGAGATGCTAACAGATGCAGAGAACAGACATATGGACACACCAGGGAAGGAGAGGGTGGCACAAATTGGGAGACTAGGATTGACGCATATACACTACCACGTGTAATGTAGACAGGTGGTGGGAAGCAGCTACATAACACAGGGGACTCAGCTCAGTGCTCCGTGATGACCCAGATGGGTGGAAAGGCTGGGTGGTGGCAGGCAGACTCAAGAGGGAGGGGATACGTGTATACTTACAGCTGATTCGTGTGGCTGTACATCAGAAACCAACACAACATTCTAAAGCAATTATCTTCCAATTAAAAATAAATAAAAAACAAAATTAAATAAAATATTTTTAAGGGGACTAATAAATTCCCAGGCAATGAGAGGAGAGACATAAGTACTGCCAGCTATGCAATTTCTCATTCTGATACACAAAATTTATAATCAAGAATATCAACTCAAAATTAACAATTTATGCTAATGAATTGTAAGGGAATAGACAATAACTGTCATAGGATGCAATCTAAGTTATCAAATATTAACTGAGGATTTATTCCATGCTAGGATCTGGAGTTCTGTTAACACATGTGTCTGTTATAAGGCGAGCAAACATCGCTGAGACAAGACTTTTGCCCTGTGCAAGAGTCTCTCCAGGGCCCCCATCATGTCCCTGTTCCTTAGGCTATAAATGAAGGGGTTCAGCAGTGGAGTGACCACTGTGTACATCACAGAGGCAATGGTGCTCTTGTCCCTGGAAGTGCTGGATGAGGGGAAAATATACAGCCCAATAATTGTTCCATAATACAGAGACACCACAGAGAGGTGGGAGCCACATGTGGACAATGCTTTGCAGATCCCCTTGGTGGAGGGGACCTTCAGGATGGTGGCCCCGATGCGTCCATAAGAGATCAGGATGCATACTAGTGGGAGGATGATGACAGCCACTCCTGCTGTGAAAATGGCCAGCTCATTGAGGGATGTGTCTGAGCAGGAGAGCTTCAGCAGGGCACCAAGGTCACAGAAGAAATGGGGGATGCTGTGGTCAGCACAAAAGGACAGCCGGGTCAGGAGGAGGGTGTGACACCTGCATTGGCACAGGAGAGAATCCAGGACACAGTTACTAGTAAGGTGCACAGCCCCTGTCCCATGATGGTGCTGTAGTGGAGAGGGTGACAGATGGCCACATACTGATCATAGGCCATTGAAGTGAGCAGGAAATTGTCCAGATTGGTAAAAAATATGAAAAAATACATCTGTGTTACACACCCTGCATAGGGAATGGATTGATCCTGAGTGTGCATGTTTATCGGCATCTTAGGGACGGTGACAGATGAAAAGGAGACGTCAGTGAGGGCCAAGTGGCTGAGGAAGAAGTACATGGGGGTGTGGAGGTGAGGGTCCAGTCTGATGAGCAGGATGATGAGCAGGTTACCCAGCACCGTGGTCAGGTACATGCCCAGGAACAGGGTGAAGAACACACCCTGCTGCTTTGGCCGGATGGGGAGTCCCAGGAGGAGGAACTCGGACACGCTGCTCTGATTCTCCCTCCTCATGCTCCTCTCCTGTGTGCTGGGGATGAAAGAATAGTGAAAGAAGCAGAAACTAACAATCAGGCAGATCGAAATGAGTCCCTAGCATAGTAGAGGGATGATAAGTTAAAATCTACCTCATTTCTATTTTGTTTCTGTACCTTTAAAAACAGTCATAAAGTGTGACCTTCAGGCTGTGACGTATTGAACTTTTGAAATCTGGCTTCAAAATCCTTTAGTAAGTATAGTGAGGAAGTTTCAACAACAAATTCTCAAAGGAAAGTGGATCAAAAATAAATGGTCAAAGTTTCCATTATGTATAAAGATTGAAGGAAAAAGAAGCTAATCTGTTGATTGAACTCAGAGTGCCTTAGAGCTCAGTATTGCAACATCACTGCTTTACAAAGCAAACTTATTACTGGCAGTTATATATTTTTTACTAGTACTCATATTTTTCAATCTCCAGTCTCCTCCTGATCCAACATGTTTCCATGACCCCTTGAACATCCATAGTAAATAGTGCTGTTGTAAATAGGTTTCAAAGAGATAAACCATGGCATGTCTTCTCCTCCACCACCATCTTTAGAAACTAATAATAAGAAATTACATAAGCCAAGAGCACAAAGAGGTGATGACCACCTGTGCGCACGCACACACACACACACACATACATGCACACACACACACTTGCTTTTGGTTGAAAGAGACTAAGTTCTACTCTAAACTTTATGCTCAAGTGATCTAACTGCAGGGAATAAGGACTGGTTTCTCAGCTTCTCTGGGCCTTCCCTGGTGGCTCAGATGGTAAAGAACCTGCCTGCAATGCAAAGGGGGAGACCCGGATTTGATTCCTGGGTTGGGAAGATCCCCTGGAGAAGGGAATGGCAACCCACTCCAGTATTCTTGCCTGGAGAATTCCATGGACAGAGAAGCCTGGCGGCTACAGCCAGTGGGGTCACAGAGAATCAGAAAAAATGGCTTCAGCTTCTCGGTAGGATACTCCGAGACCAGATTTAGCCACCACTTCTGTGGTCCCGAACCTTTCACCAGCATCAGGGCAAAATAAGCAGACTCCTCAATTCACAGTTTCAGAAATGGAAATATGAAGACTATGCTCTGCCCACCAAGGAGGGGACCCCAGGGACCAGGCACCAAGTTCTTGGCTAGAGACATGAATTAAACATCTATTAATTACTCAGTTTTCTTTATACTCCCTTCAGGAAAGATGCTCCCAGGTAGTGGTCCCTAAACTTCAACACTCCCCAGAATCCCTTGGGAGCTTGTTAAAGATGCAGATCCCAGCTCCACCTCCAGTGATGCTCATTCATGAGCTCTAGGGCCAGGGAATTCTGAGGCACATGGTCCTAAGGGTTGACACTGAGGAAATACTGTCCTGAGGAAGAACATCGAGCCCAAAGGAGATATGGAAAGATCTCCTTACTGCCCCTTTCCTATGGCTTAATATTTCCTCTAGTTAGGTCATAGCTTGGATATACAGATGGAATTTTTTCTCCCAAGTGGGAATTCCTTTTTGATTTGATGCTTTTAAAATTAATTCTGCTTTATGATGGGAATCCAAATATAATAACATAGACATGAAAACAAAGGAGAAAGTCAAAGTACTTCACCATCCATTATTTATTTATCCTTCTAAGATGGTTTTTTAATTAAATTATTTTAATTAGAGGATAATTACTCTACAATATTGTGATGGTTTTTGCCTTACATCAACACGAATCAGCCATGGGTATACATATTTCCATTAATGAAGTTTACTTTATATGGTAATTTATAGTTTTCTTTTCCTATTGTAATTTATTATAATAATTGTATATATACTTCTATGCATTTCAATACATAACAAAATGTATCTGTTCTTCAAAACAAACTCTTTTGAAAAAAATTTTATTGGACTATAGTTTCTTTACAACCCTGTGTTATTTTCTGCTATACAGGAAAGTGAATCAGCCATATGCATACATATACCCCTCTGTCTTTGGATTTCCTTCCCATTTAGGTCACCACAGAGAATTGAACTGAGTTCCTTGTGCTCTACAGTTATGTTCTCATTAGTTATCTATTTTATGCATAGTAGTAAATGTCCATCAAGAGAAGGGTAGATAAAGATGTGGAACGTATATACAATGGAATATTACACAACCATAAAATGGAACAAAACTGTTCCATATGAGGAGACATGGATGGACCTACAGACTCACACAGAATGAACTAAGTCAGAAAGAGAAAAACAAACATCGTATATTAGCACAAAAGAAGGGAAGGATTGATGCTGAAGCTGAAACTCCAATACTTAGGCCACCTGATGCAAAGAACTGACTCATTTGAAAAGACCCTGATGTTGGGAAAGATCAAAGGCGGGAGGAGAAGGGGACGACAGAGGATGAAATGGTTGGATGGCATCACCAACTCAATGGACATGAGTTTGAGTAAGCTGTGGGAGTTGGTAATGGACAGGGAAGCCTGACATGTTGCAGTCCATGGGGTCACTAAGAGTCGGACATGACTGAGTGACTGAAATGAACTGAACTGAACACAAAAGAAACTCAAAATAGAAAGACAGGCTTCAGAAAATATTCTCAAAATGTATTTCTGATAAAGACTTGAATCCAGAACATATACAAAAGACAAGCAACCCAATAATTTTTTTAATAATGTGAAAAATTTGAACAGATATCTCACCAAAGGAAGATATATAGCAAATTAGCATATATAAAGACACTCAACATCATTAGTCATTAGAATAATGGAAATGAAAATCACAATGATATAGCACAACAAACCCATTAGAATGGCCAAAATTCAGATAAATGGCAATTCCTAGTGGTAGTGAAGATGTGAGAACTCTCAAACATTACAGGCAGTATTGCATAATAAAGAACTGTTTAGGAAATAGTTGGTCAGTTTCTCCTGAAGTTAAATACACCCTTGGCTCTGCAATTCCACTCTTAGGGATCTATGCAAAAGAAATATAAATTTCTCACACAAAGATCTGAATGTACAGCTATGTGCTCCTGTGCTCTGCTTAGTCAGGCAGTTGTGTCTGACTCTCTGCGGCCCCATGGACTGTAGTCCACCAGGCTCTTCTGTCCATGGGGATTCTCTAGGCAAGAATATTGGAGGGTGTTGCCGTGCACTCCTCCAGGGGAACGTCACAACCCAGGGATTGAATCTAGGTCTCCTGCATTGCTGGCAGTTTTTTTACTGTCTAACCCACTGGAGAGCCCATGAATACTGGAGTGGGTAGCCTATCCCTTCTCCAGGAATTGAACCAGGGTTTCCTGCATTGCAGGCAGATTCTTTACCAGCTGAGCTACCAGGGAAGCCCACACATCTATATACATATTCATATATTAATACATGTGAGAAAGGTGATCCTGAAATGCCACGAAGAAAAGATGGATTTTCAACAAAGGGTGCTAAGGTAGTTGAATATCCATAGAGAAGAAAAAGAATTATAATTAATACCATAGGCAAAAATTACTTCCAGAAGATTATAGATCTAAAAGTGGAAGGTAAAAAATAAAAGCTTCTTAGAAATAACATACAAGGATATTTTTATATATTTGGTCATATTTTTAAAAACACAAAAAGTACAAATCATAAAGGAACAAATCAACAAACTTGACTACCTTAAATTTATGATCTGTTGTTCATCAAAATATATCATTTAGATAATTAAAAGGCAACTCACAGAGTAGGAGAAGATTCTATCTGTCTATCTATCCACCTGTCCATATAGCTGGCTACCTACCTATCTTCAACAAAGAAATCAGATCCAGACTATAAAAAAATCTTTATATCAATGAAAAAAAGGAGGAGAAAATGCAATAGAAAAATAAGTAAAATATTTGAATGACTATTTCACTTAAGAAGATATCCAAATAAATAACATACATAACAAAAGGTGTTCAAATTCAATTTTTAATGTTAAATAAATACAAATTAAAACCACCATGAGACACTATCACACACCCATCAGCATGACTAAAATTTAGAAGACTAACAATCTGAATCTTGCTGGGGTTATGGAGCAACTAAAACCATCTTTTGCCACAAATGGGAGTACATACTCTGGACCCTCTGGACTACCATTGAAAGTGAAAGTGAAGTCGCTCAATCGTGTCGGACTCTTTGCCATTTCCTTCTCCAGGAGATCTTCTCAACCCAGGGGTTGAACCTGGGTCTCCAGCATTGTAGGCAGACGCTTTACCATCTGAGCCACCAGGGAAGTCCTGGACTACCATTGGGTGGTATCTTTTCACGTATTCCCTGTGACCTAGCATTTCCATACCTAGGTATGTGCCCCCAAAGAATTACATATATATGCATATCAACAGATAGTTATAAGAATGTCACAGCAGCCCTATTCATAATAGTCACAAACTGGAAAAAAAAAATTCTAAATGCCCATCTACATTGTGTGTGTGTGTGTGTGTGTGTGTGTGTGTGTATTAGTCACTCAGTTATGTCTGACTCTTTTCGACCCCAGGGACTGTAGCCCACCAGGCTCTTCTGTACATGAAATTCTCCAGGCCAGAATACTGGAGTGGGTAGCCATTCCCTTCTCCAGGGATTATTCCCAATCCAGGGATCAAAACCAGGTCTCTTGCATTACAGACAGATTCTTTTCCATCTGAGCACCAGGGAAGCCACCATCAACATTACAATGAATTAAAAATTGTAGTATATTTGTATATTTTTGAGATTAATCCTTTGTCTGTTTCTTCATTTGCTATTATTTTCTCCCAATCTGAGGGCTGTCTTTTCACCTTATTTATAGTTTCCTTTGTAGTGCAAAAGCTTTTAAGTTTCATTAGGTCCCATTTGTTTAGTTTTGCTTTTATTTCCAATATTCTGGGAGGTGGGTCATAGAGGATCATGCTGTGATTTATGTCGGAGAATGTTTTGCCTATGTTCTCCTCTAGGAGTTTTATAGTTTCTGGTCTTACATTTAGATCTTTAATCCATTCTGAGTTTATTTTTGTGTATGGTGTTAGAAAGTGTTCTAGTTTCATTCTTTTACAAGTGGTTGACCAGTTTTCCCAGCACCACTTGTTAAAGAGGTTGTCTTTTTTCCATTGTATATCCTTGCCTCCTTTGTCAAAGATAAGGTGTCCATAGGTTCGTGGATTTATCTCTGGGCTTTCTATTCTGTTCCATTGATCTATATTTCTGTCTTTGTGCCAGTACCATACTGTCTTGATGACTGTGGCTTTGTAGTAGAGTCTGAAGTCAGGCAGGTTGATTCCTCCAGTTCCATTCTTCTTTCTCAAGATTACTTTGGCTATTCAAGGTTTTTTGTATTTCCATACAAATTGTGAAATTCTTTGGTCTAGTTCTGTGAAAAATATCGTTGGTAGCTTGATAGGGATTGCATTGAATCTATAGATTGCTTTGGGTAGAATAGCCATTTTGACAATATTGATTCTTCCAATCCATGAACACGGTATGTTTCTCCATCTGTTTGTGTCCTCTTTGATTTCTTTCATCAGTGTTTTATAGTTTTCTATGTATAGGTCTTTTGTTTCTTTAGGTAGATATACTCCTAAGTATTGTATTCTTTTTGTTGCAATGGTGAATGGTATTGTTTCCTTAATTTCTCTTTCTGTTTTTTCATTGTTAGTATATAGGAATGCAAAGGATTTCTGTGTGTTAATTTTATATCCTGCAACTTTACTATATTCATTGATTAGCTCTAGGAAATAGAACTGCCATATGACCCAGCAATCCCACTTCTGGGCATACACACTGAGGAAACCAGATCTGAAAGAGACACGTGCACCCCAATGTTTATCGCAGCACTGTTTATAATAGCCAGGACATGGAAGCAACCTAGATGCCCATCAGCAGATGAATGGATAAGGAAGCTGTGGTACATATACGCCATGGAATATTACTCAGCCATTAAAAAGAATTCATTTGAATCAGTCCTAATGAGATGGATGAAACTGGAGCCCATTATACAGAGTGAAGTAAGCCAGAAAGATAAAGAACATTACAGCATACTAACATATATATATGGAATTTAGAAAGATGGTAACGATAACCCTATCTGCAAAACAGAAAAAGAGACACAGAAATACAGAACAGACTTTTGAACACTGTGGGAGAAGGTGAGGGTGGGATGTTTCAAAAGAACAGCATGTATATTATCTATGGTGAAACAGATCACCAGCCCAGGTGGGATGCATGAGACAAGTGCTCCGGCCTGGTGCACTGGGAAGACCCAGAGGAATCGGGTGGAGAGGGAGGTGGGAGGGGGGATCGGGATGGGGAATACGTGCAAATCTATGGCTGATTCATATCAATGTATGACAAAACCCACTGGAATGTTGTGAAGTAATTAGCCTCCAACTAATAAAAATAAATAAATAAATAAAATAAAAATTGTAGTATATTTGTATAATGGAATTCTAAACAGAATGAGAATAAATAAAATACACACTAAACAGTGATGAATCTCACAAATAAAATAAATTTGGTGAACAAAATAAATCAGACAAAACTGATAAATTGGTCTACATTAAACTAAAGAATTTCTGTTCCTTAAAAGACACCCTAGTTGCACTTGATGAGGAAATAACACACAGAAGGGTTGAAATGTTTGTCAAGATACTTGGGCTAAGACCATGTCAAGTCCAAATGAAGAACTAGATTATGCCCAGACAGTTCACCCAAGTTCTTCCTCTGAGTCACAGATATAAGAGAACAGGGCAACAAGAGCAAGCCCAGAACATTGCCTCCCCAGGTGACGGACAAGAGGAACACTCTCTAAGACCATGCACGTAGAACAGGAATCCCAACTGGAAAGAGCAGGGCTCCTCCTCTCTTTAGGGATCCAGAGACAATTAGTCTCTATTCCCACTAATGAGGTCACTGGGGTCTCCAAACCTGGAAAATATTCCCAGCATGAGTCCCTCCAGGCCCTCTCAGTTCCATTTATTGTGACTCTAGAAATCTACTCCATAGTTGCTGACAGCACCGGATTTCATTTCCATTACACAAGGAGAAGAGGCTGAGTCTCCTAATGGGGCTGTGATGTGAATTTGCCACTGTCCAAGGAGAAAGTGTTAGGGTACAGAACCCCATGCTGAGTAACAGCTGAGGTTGGCTTGAGATCAGCCAGGTAAGTGCTGAATCAGATACCCTGCAGTTCAAGTCTGGGTTTTACTGCTCACCTGCCACCTCATCTGGGACAAATTGCTTCACCTCTTTACATCCCAGTTTCCTCATCTGAAAAATAGTGAGTTCATCTAATCAGAGTGAAAATACCATGGTGAGAGAAGTAAAGCACTTTTAGTTCAAAGTCTGGCAGGATGAATCAATACTTGTTATTCTTGCTATTGCTGTTAATGTGATCATTGAGATATTTTGTAATTTATCCCTGGCTCACGGATGAGAGAAAAAATTGATTGCCAGGTCTGTTTTACCCTAGAGACTGCACTCTTGAGCACTAAGTCATTCTGCCTCCTGTTGAGGGTTGGGGTGGGGCGGGAAAGACTCAGAAGAGTGAAAATAAACTGGAACATCAGAAAGCAGCTGCTCTGGGAAAATGTGCTTTTGTCATGTCAAGGAGGTGAATTTTGGACCCCACTCAAGGTAGGATGTGCTGGTTGTCAGGTGACCTCCCATGGAGGGGAGGGGCTGGAGGTTGAGTGAATAGCCAGTGGCCAATGATTTAAATCAACAATTCCAATGTAATGATGTGCTCAGTTCCTAAGTCTTGTCTGACTCTTTGTGACCCCATGGACTGCAGCACACCAGGCTTCCCTGTCCTTCACTCTCTCCTGGAGTTTGCTCAAACTTGTATCCATTGGTCAGTGTCCTATGTGATGAATCCTATATAATGGGCTTCCCAGGTGGTGCATGGTAAATAATCTGCCTGCCAATGCAGGAGATGAAAGAGACAGGTGTTTGATCCCTGGATTGGAAAAATCCCCTGGAGTAGGAAATGGCAACCTGCTCCAGTACTCTTGCCTAGAAAATTCCAGATGGATGGACATATTTCTTGAGAGTATAATTACTTTACAATGTTGTGTGATGTCAACTACAAATTGGCGCTTGCCAAGAACATTGTCCAGTAACTCAACAACAACAAGGGCATTCGCTATCTGCGGTGGCACTAGTGGTAAAGAATCTGCCTGCTAATGCAGGAACCGCAGGAGAAGCGGGTTTGATCCCTGGGTCAGGAAGATCCCCTAGAGGAGGGTATGGCAACCCACTCCAGTATTATTGTTTGGAGAATCCCATGGACAGAGGAGCCTGGCAGGCTACATAAAAAGAGTTGAAAAAAGTCAGACAAGACTGAGAGACTTACACACCCATGAACACATGGGGACTTATATTTTCAGAGCCCAAAACTAATGGTTCAAGTCTCTGTATCACTAACTCTGAGTTTAAATGACAATTCTCCTGACTCAGTTTGACTCATCCAATTACATGGTTCAACCACCTGTGGCCAAAGAGGTTGTATTACATGCATCTCATCGCCTGCTCACTACCCTCCAGTCACACTGCTTTTCTTCTACCGACCAGTCCCTTTCCCTCCTCCAGACCATCACATGTGCTGGGAAGTTTTCATCCCCTCCTCTTCTTTCTTCTACTCCTGATTTTCTCAAAGAAGTTTTCCCTGAACTCCTTTCTAAATTAGGTCCTCTAATTATATGTTCTCAGTGTCACCCCTGTATCTCTCCTTTTCATACCCAGCAGAGTTTTGACTATGTTTTTTCTTGTTCATTTGCTTCTTGTCAGTCTCTCCAATCAGACTGTACGTGCAGAGACTGTGCCTGCTTCAAATGACTTTAAATATCTCACGCCCAGAGGCATTCCTGGTGTAATGCAGGCAATCAATAAATATTTGAATAGATGAAAAATTACAAACATGGCTCCCCAGACCCAATGTAGAGGTATTCTAAAGGTTGGATTTATTTCACATGATTACAAAGTAGTTAACAAATATCTCTAGTGTGTGTTCAGTCACCCAGTCATGTCAAACTCTTTGTGACCCCATGGACTGCAGCACACCAGACCTTCCTGTCCCTCACCATCTCCTGAAATTTGCCCAAGTTCATGTCCATTGCATCTGTGATGCCATCCAGCCATCTCATCCTCTGATGCCCTCTCCTCCTTCTGCCCTCAATCTTTACCAGCATCAGGGACTTCATTCCTCTCTAGTACCCATGAGAAAATAAAGGCCTGCCTTAGGAGTTAGAATTGCATGATGGACCAATTTCCAGATTTGGTTGAAGAGAGATCTTAGTTTGAATACTGACTTATTCCCTTATAGCTGTGTGATCTTAATCTGGTCCCTTAGCCTCTCTGAGCTTTTCTGATCTGGAAATGCAGGGTAAAGATGCATGGCATAAAGGTTGTATGGATTAAATGATAGAAGTCATTGTCACATAGGAAACACATCAGAAATGATTTATATATCTATCCACAGTCCTGAAAATGGTCCCTGAAGCCTTTGCCTTTTTAATTCTCCCTCTTCTGGGAATAATTCAGAGTCATCTGTATCACTGGCACTCTGCTTTTCTTTTCTTTTTTTTTTCACTTTAAAAGATTTAATTTACATGTGTCAGTATGCTGTAATGTTCTTTATCTTTCTGGCTTACTTCACTCTGTATAAGGGGCTCCAGCTTCATCCATCTCATTAGGACTGGTTCAAATGAATTCTTTTTAATGGCTGAGTAATATTCCATGGTGTATATGTACCACAGCTTCCTTATCCATTCATCTGCTGATGGGCATCTAGGTTGCTTCCATGTCCTGGCTATTATAAACAGTGCTGCGATGAACATTGGGGTGCACGTGTCTCTTTCAGATCTGGTTTCCTCAGTGTGTATGCCCAGAAGTGGGATTGCTGGGTCATATGGCATACTGACACATGTATATGGAATTTAGAAAGGTGATAACGATAACCCTATATGCAGAACAGAAAAAGAGA
Source organism: Dama dama (assembly GCF_033118175.1). NCBI lineage: Eukaryota > Metazoa > Chordata > Mammalia > Artiodactyla > Cervidae > Dama > Dama dama. The sequence continues at coordinate 13,000,410 of NC_083691.1, read as the reverse complement.
CACAGAAATACAGAACAGACTTTTGAACTTTGTGGGAGAATGTGAGGGTGGGATATTTCAAAAGAACAGCATGTATACTATCTATGGTGAAACAGACCACCAGCCCAGGTGGGATGCACGAGACAAGTGCTCCGGCCTGGTGCACTGGGAAGACCCAGAGGAATCGGGTGGAGAGGGAGGTGGGAGGGGGGATCGGGATTGGGAATACATGTAAATCCATGGCTGATTCATATCAATGTATGACAAAACCCACTGGAAAAAAAATAATAATAATAAAAAAATTAAAAGTTATTACAAAAAAAATAAAATAAAATAAAAGATTTAATTTAAAAAAAAGTTTGAAAACAAGTCAGTGATCACCTTAAAAACCTAGAAAGTACTAGAAGTAATACAACTAAAAAGCTTCAGAGAATACAATCAGTAAAGAAAAATGCTGAGACTAAATAAATACAGAGTAAAAGAGTAAATATTGCTGGCTAAACTGTAACAATAATAATTTTCTCTAGAAGGGCAAAGAAAACTAACAAGCAATTTCCATTAATGTTTCCAGGGCATTACAGGGATTTTTGCCATTTGAGAAATATTCTAGAAAGAGACCATTTCTTGGATATTTTAAGCTATATAATTTTTAAACAGATTCCACTGATAAAAAGAAATCACCTTAATCCTTTGTTGTTTACTTCAGAGAATTTTACTACTTGTACCTCTAAGAGTGCAGCCAGAGGACTGAAAAGCCTTAATCTACTCCATATCTCTGTCTACCACTTCTGGTTTCTTGGGCAAGTCACTAAACTCTCTAAATCATCACCCAAATCCAGCTACTTCATCCGGTCTCTATACCTGGCTGGGTCCTATATGAATTTTCTCTTTTGAAAAAATACTTACCTATTTATCTATCTATCTATCTACCTATCTGTTGATTGCTGCTTCTGATCTTCGCTGCATCATGCAGGATCTTTCATTGATTGCAGCGTGTAGGGCTCAGCTGTCCTGAGGCATGTGCAGTTTAATTCACTGTCCCCTGCATTGCAAGGTGCATTCTTAACCACTGGACCACCAGGGAAGTCCCTGAATTTTCTAACTGGTCTCCTTGTACTAAATAGTCGTTCTTGCCCCTACAGTCCTTCTCCCCACAGTAGCAGAATGATCGTTCCACACCATCAGTCAGATCCCATGACTGATCCCGTCTGCTGTTTAAAGACCCACCCATGCCAGCAGGTCTCCAGCGTCACCGGAAATCTTCACTCCGCGGTGTACGTGCTCTGCCTACCCTTATACACCCCTCCCACCCCTCTCCCTTCTCCTACCCCTCTCCGCCTCCCCTACCCCTCTCCACCTACCATATTTGAGCCCCACTTGCCTTCCTTCTGCTCTTCCAAATATATGTGCTCATGCCCTGTTTACACTTCCTGCAAACACTCTTTCCCACAATTCTTTACTTGGTTGGCTCCTTTTTAATCATTCATGGTGAGTTCTTTGCTGACCACAAAATTTAAAGCAATCTTCTAGTGATAGCTATATTTTGCCTTCATTTTAATTCTTCTTTGTTTTTTATATAAGTATTTGTATATTACAGGACTCCTCTGACTAGCATGTTAGCCACAGAAAGACAGGAACCATTGTTTCTCTGGTAGTTAGTCATAGTCAGTACTCACTGAATATGTGGAATGAATAAATGAGTGAGTTCTGGGTGCCGAATCAGAGGCAGACTGGTAAGGAGGTTAAGATCGCAAATTCTAAAATCAGAATTGCCAGGTTTAAACTTTACCTCTGACTCTTTCAAAGAAACTCGTTCCTCTATCAATAAAATGGGTATAATAATAACAGTCTCACAGATCTGTTTAGGTTTAAATGAGATAATGCACAGCTATTAATATCCTGATTACATCTTTATTTTATGCTTTTGTTTACATCTAGACAATATAAGGGCAAGAAAAGTTTCGGAAGCGTCATCCTTCATTTTATTCCTTAGTTTACACCAGTGAGATGAAACCAGGAAACCACACATTCAGTGTCTCTGAATTCCTCCTCCTGGGCCTGTCTGAGCACCAGGAACAGCAGCCTCTTCTCTTTGGCATCTTCCTGAGCATGTACCTGATCACCGTGGTGGGGAACGTTGCCATCAGCCTGGCCATTGTCTCTGACCCTCACCTCCACACCCCCATGTACTTCTTCCTGGCCCACTTCTCCCTCACTGACCTGGGTTTATCATCCACCACGGTCCCCAGGATGTTGGTGAACATCCAGGCTCACAGGCATACCATCACCTATGCTGGATGCCTGTGTCAGATCTACTTCTTCCTGTGGTTCATTGGTCTAGATGTTTTCCTCCTGGCAGTGATGGCATATGACCGGCTGGTAGCCATCTGCCACCCTCTTCACTATACCTTGGTCATGAGTCCCAGATGCTGTATCCTGCTGGTAGTCATGTCCCTAATCCTTGCTCAGGCATACTCTCTAACCCACACCCTTCTCCTGGCTCAGATATCCTTCTGCACTGACAGGATCATCCCCCACTTCTTTTGTGAACTTCTCCCCCTGTTGAAGCTCTCTTGTTCTGATACTTATGCCAACAGGTGTGTGTTGACATACTGGGGAGGGGCTTTAACCGTCTTGATCCCCTTGCTGATTGTCATTTCCTATGCCCGCATTGTGGCTGCCATAGTGCACATCCCATCAGCGAGTGGGAAGTGGAAAGCCTTCTCCACCTGCAGCTCCCACCTCTCAGCAATTTGCTTGTTCTACGTGTCTGCTATTGGGGTGTACTTCATTCCCTCCTCTGTGGATTCAGCCAGCAAGGACAGGATTGCAGCAGTGATGTACGCTGTGGTGACCCCCATGCTGAACCCATTCATCTACAGCCTGAGGAACAGAGACATGAAGAGTGCCTTGAAGAGACTTCTGAGCAGAAGGGCACTGCAGTCTCCATGAGGTCAAAGAAATCATTTGGAGGAATTCAGGGGAAATCAACTTACAGAGTTACCTTGGTTCCTCCATCCAAATTCTGCATCTGCCACTTGCTAGCTTTCCAACCCAGGGCAAATTGAATAAACTCAGTGAGACACAATTTCCTTACTCACAAAGGAAAGTAATAAAACACTCTCTACCACGCAGGGTTTCTGGAAAGGTTAGAAGAAAAAATATGTGTGTGTATGCAAATTCATTTTTTATGGTAAACTCCCAGAAAGTTCATTATTATGTGCATCATCATTTGAGTTTTTTCATTTTTATTTTATAATGGAGTACAGTGAAAGTTGGACTGTGAAGAAAGCTGAGTGCCAAAAAACTGATGCTTTTGAACTGTGGTGTTGGAGAAGACTCTTGAGAGTCCCTTAGACTGCAAGGAGATCCAACCAGTCCTCCTAAAGGAGATCAGTTGTGGGTTGTTCACTGGAAGGACTGATGCTGAAGCTGAAACTTCAATACTTTGGCCACCTCATGCGAAGAGCTGACTCATTAGAAAAGATCCTGATGCTGGGAGGGATTGGAGGCAGGAGGAGAAGGGGACGACAGAGGATGAGATGGCTGGATGGCATCACCAACTCTATGGACATGAGTTTGAGTAGACTCCAGGAGTTGGTGACGGACAGGGAGGCCTGGCGTGCTGCAATTCATGAGGCTGCAAAGAGTCAGATATGACTGCGCGACTGAACTGAACTGAACTGAACTGAACAGTTGATTTACAAAATTGTATTAGTTTCAGGTGTATAGCAAAGTGATTCAGTTATACATACACATATATATCTTCTTTTTCAAATTCTTTTCCCATGTAGGTTATTACAGAATATTGAGTAGAGTTTCCTGTATTATACAGTAGGTCCTTGTTAGTTATCCGTTTTAAATGGGTGGGTGTGTTCAGTTGTTCAGCCATGTTTGAATCTTTGCAACCCCATGGAGTCTGACAGGCTCCTCCATCCATGGCATTTTCCAGACAAGAATACTGAAGTGGGTTGCCATTTCCTTCTACAGGCATCTGCCCAACCCAGGGATAGAACCCACATCTCCTGCATCTCATCTTCTGCATTGGCAGGTGAATTCTTTGCATGTATCAATCTCAAAGTACTCTGTTGTGTAAATTTACTTAGATCTTCATTATTTTCAGCAATAGACAACATGAAATTTTGAGGCAAGTATTGTGCAGAAGAGAAAGCAAAGGTTCAAACAGGCTAAATTATATACCCGAAATAATTAATTATTACCACAGGAAGTAAGTGACAGAGTCAGAATTTGAACCGAGATATCTGATTCCAAAATGCATACACTTGGTTCAGTGGACATGAAATACACATATTCTTCTCAATTACTAGCTTTCTCTCTTTTTTTTTCTTGCTTCACATTGTTCACATACACAGTTCCAATCAACAACTTCTCCCAATACGAGCAAATGAATTGAAAACAAGGTAAGGCAAATAAGAAGCTAGAGAATGAGAGTGTGAAACAGGCCCAGAGATTCTCTCTCCTTAGGAGTGCACACCCTCTGCTTGAGCATAAGCCCTTACTTAGATATCCTGCAATAACTTGTGAATCAAGCCACATGATCAGGGAGAAGGGAACTTGGGACCCTATTGTTTGAGACTCTCACCAAGTTTCTTTCATGAAACCATCATCTTTCTTCAGCAATATGGTGACAGTCCAGGTTAGATCTGCTTTAAAAAGTAACTGTATCAGTTTCACTAGTGCATCTCCCCAGGGATGCTGCTAAGGATATATTCTAACAATCTGCAGAGGATTTTTTAATAAAATATAGGAGGAAATTTGGAACCTGTACTGCACTCTGTATTTCTCCCCCACATAACTGAGATTCTACTGAAATCTCACTGATAAACTCAGATTTTTTAAATAGTTTTTTAAATGAAAGTAAAACTTACATTAGTATCAGAAATACTAGGGTTTATAAATTAGATTTATTGTTCACTGTATGACTTTCAACAAGTTCTCAACATCTCTGAGTCTGCTTCCATATATAAACACATGAATAGTATTTGATAGCAACTACAGTAACTATCATCTAAGGCTGCTGTGAAAATTCATATAAATGATAACACATAAAATGCTTATCACAGTGATACTTATAATCTGCAAATTCTGTGTAAAATACAAATAATACCGAATTTTCTCTTCTTTTCTCTCTCTTTTCTTCTCTCCTTCCCAACTTCTCTCTTCCCTTCCACCTGCTGTCAGAGAGAAGCCTGACATTTACCATTGTAAATGCACAAGTGATATGTCCACCCTAACTTTTTCCTAGTGAGTGAAGCTCTGGTATCAGGAAATTGCTTCCAAGTTTAAAAAGATACTGGGGATGTGTCTCAATACTAAGGCTCTATCTGAACCACCTTCTCCTTCAATGGTGCAAGCAATTATAATTCTCTGCTACTCTCCATGCTTTCTACTGATGCCAATCAGGGTTACAATAAAGTGGCAAATCCCTGACTTTTCTTGCTGCCTGCAGTCTAGACAAATGTTGATTTCACCACCCTTTCTTGCTTTTTAGTGTTTGAGGATCAATTGAATCATAAAGCAGACACTAATAAATGAATTAATGGACAGGATCCATCTTAAGTGGCAGTTCCCAGTCTGCACACATTGTCAAGTTGACATGAAGAGAATGATTGGAGATCCTGAGATCAGGAACAATAGATTATCATGTTGCCTCATATATAGGGCAATAGATTCTCATCTTTTCTTGATATTATTCTGTATCCTTTCAGATATTTCTCCTGCCTTGGACACTTCTATTTTCTGTTTTGCAATGATCTACTCTCACTTCAAGGCCCATTACAAATGTTTCCTTCTGGGTGAAATCCTCCTGGATTCACCCACCCAGAGGGAATTATTAATTTACACATGCATGTACCCACACACTTTTGCAAACTTTTCTATAAAGTGATTGTAAATAGATGTTTACATTTAGCTATCTTGGGTCCACATGTTTAGTTGCTTGAGGATAGATAGTGTGTCTTAAATGCAGTAATTAGAAGAGTGTGGAAGTGGTAAATAAATCAACAAATAGGCAAGTGAATAGAACAAAATAGAATAGAATACTCAGAAATAAAAATTTAGAGTATATACAGATAGAACTTCCATTCTGGTACACAGATGCATTGTTTCAATAAGTGTCCTAGAATAAGTGAATTGCCATTTGTCATACAGGTCCTAGGAAGAAACATGGTAAATTCCTCTTTAACATCAGTATTGAGAATGACTTTCATTCAAAATCAGGAGGTAACACAAATTGGATAAATTTGATCATATAAAAACTTAAAACTTTTCACGACAAAGAAACCCTGTAAACCAAATAAAAGATCATTGACAAACTGAAAAAAATAAGATATTTGCAATGTATGTCACAAATAAAGACAAACTGTGCTTAAACTGAGAGAGAAAAACATACCAACTCTATTCACTTCCTGATATGATGTAATAAGGAGACAATTACACTTTTGTGATATGTCACACTGGTATCAGCTCAGTCTAATCGTGAAGAAACATCTGATAACTCCAAATGAGGGACAAAATTCTACAAAATAATTGTCCAGTATTCTTCATATATATCAAGGACATAAGAAACAAAAGAACTCTACAGTATTAAAGGAAATTTGACAGTGAAATATAGTGTGTGATCCTGGATTGGCTCCTAGCTTAAAAAGGACATTACGGGGACAAGTAGCAAAATTTGAAAAAAAAAGTCTACTGATTATTTAATAGAAGTTTATCAATATTAATACCTTGATTTTGATAAGTACATTACAGTAACTGGTTATCAGATATATAAGAATATTATTCACTATTTTACACTATTTTGAGAATCAAAAATGATTTCATAATCAACTGCAAAATAATTCAACACAGAACAAGTTTAACAAATAATAAATAATGAAATATGTAGGAACCCCTAAATTAACCACCATACTTCTGAAAAGAAATCATGAGTCCAAAAAAAAAAAGGGAAATAAGATAATATTTTAAGTTGTAAAAGGTAGAAAAGACAACATATCAACGTTGACCAGCTTCAGATAAAGCATTGCTTAAAGGGAAATTTATCACTTTAAATACTTACATTGAAAGAGAATAAAAACATCAACAAAAAATAACAAAATGTCTACCTTAGAAAGCTATAAAAGGCAGGATAAAAGATAGCAAAAGTATCTGTATAAGTACAAGGAAGTATAATAAATATAAAAGTATAAGTAGAAGGAAAACATAATAAAAATAAACACAGAAGTACTGAAACACAGTATTGATAAGAGAAAGAGACAATAAAAAAAAAATTTGATTCTTTGAAAAATCAGCAAAACTGATAAACAGCTACCAGATAGTAAGGAAAAATGAGAGAAAGCCAGTTGGATATATCATAGAAGGAAGAAGAATTCTCACTGATCAGAGGTGGTAAACTTTATATGGACAAAATTGTCCAACTGGATGAAATAGACAAACTCTTTGGAAAAGAATAGTTGAGTCACTTACTATACAGTAGAAATCAAGCACAACATTGTAAACCAACTATACTTCAATAATTTTTTTAAAAAATAAATGCCAAAGGTAAAACTGACAATTGTGAATTTGGTTCACTTTGCTCCCTTTTCTAGACATATTAATGAAAGACAAGAATTGACAGCATGGACAGCTAGCCACTAAAGGCATGATATGAAAGCCAAATGACTCCGCAAAAGTATTTAAAGAAACCAGCCAAAGCACAGCGTGTACTGGAGAATCACACCCACTCCTGTCCTGAATCCAGGGTTCTGATGGGAAAGACTAGACTCATGGAGTAATATTTGCCACCCCAAAGTATCTCTTAGACTTGTCCATTAGTTCAAGTTGACAACAATTAAGGCCTAAAAGACTCAGGAAGAACCTCGACCTTTCCCAGAATGCCCTAAAAGAAGGTGACAGAGGACTTGTCCCAGGAAGGAAGCCATCACCATGGATCACTACAGTGTGAACTAGGGGTGGCAGACAGAGACGAACCTAACCAAGTCTGTTAAAATCTCTCTCTGTGCCCAGTGTTTATAAGACAGTACTTGTCATTCATGAAATACACTGATGATTCACACTGTAGGATTTGGGAGCTTAAGTGAATGATTTTGAGATCACTTTTCTCAAAATGTAAGTAAATATGGTAGGGGATGGTATTGCTTTACAAACACATGGGTTCTACAGAGCATAACTGCAAAATATGGCTTGAGGATTAAAGTCCCTGAGAAGAGAGTGTGTGAATTCCCAAAAGCCTGCTCAGTGCCACCTTCATGTCCTTGTTCCTGAGGCTGTAAATGAAGGGGTTCAGCATCGGTGTCACCACAGTGTAAAACACAGCCGCAAGCCTGTCCTCACCCCCAGAATGTGATGAAGGAGGGCACAGGTAGACCCCGACTGCCGTGCCGTAGAACAAGAAGACCACCGTGAGGTGGGACCCACAGGTGGAAAAGGCCTTTTGCCTGCCAGAGGCAGATGGGACCCTGAGGATGCTGGAGATGATACGTGTATATGACAGGATGATCAGGGAGAGAGGACCTGTCAGTATCATGGAGCCCACAGCGAACAGGGCTACCTGGTTGATGCTAGTATCTGAGCAAGAGAGTTGCAGCAGAGGAACCACATCACAGAAGAAGTGATGGATAGTGTTGTCTGCACAGAAAGAAAGCCTGGCCATGAGCAGGGTGTGCAAGAGGGCAGCGAGGTTGGTGAGAACCCAGCATGCTGCCAGAAGGAGCATGCACACAAGAGGACTCATGAGTGTGGAGTAGTGAAGGGGCCGGCAGATGGCCACATAGCGGTCATAGGCCATCACCCCCAAGAGGAAGTCATCCAGTGCCCCGAATGTCATGAACAAGTGCATCTGGGCCAAACACCCCCCATAGGATATGGTCTGACTGTGAGTCTGGATGTTCACCAGCATCTTGGGAACCGTGGTGGAAGAAAAACTGGCATCAGCCAAAGAGAGGTTGGCCAGGAAGAAGTACATGGGGGTGTGGAGGTGGGGGTCAGAGCCGATGGCCAGGATGATGAGCAGATTTCCTAGCATGGTGACCAGGTACAAGGCCAGGAAGATGCCAAATAGGAGCGGCTGCTGCTCTGGGCTCTCAGAAAGACCCAAGAGGAGGAATTCAGTGACACTGGACTGGTTTATCTGGTCCATGCCACCACACTTTCTGAAGGGAGAGAAGACAGAGATGTCAGAGACTGTACAAAAGGTGGTACTTCCAACTCTCTTTGAAAGAGACGCCCCTTCATCCAGATCATATATGTGCACATCCCAAGTCCTGGATCTTCTCACATGGTGCCTATTGTTCCCTGTTTATCCCACCTAGGAAGGAACAGCTAGAGACAGAGATTTAATGCAAAAGCAAGGTGATGTGAACTAGTTGAAAAGCTAAGTCCAGGTTATGATCATCCCTATGAAATATTCACTAAGATCCACGATCCTTGGCTTCTAAGTCCTTGGCTTATCTAATTCACAAGCCATAAGAGCTGCCACCTTGAACCCTAAGCATGCTATAAAGCAATATTGAAATGACTACTCATCAATTTTACTATATCCATTTCACAAATGAGCTTTCCAAATCAGTAAAGTGAATCAGTTGCATAATATCACAAGGTAGTAAATACAAACTGGGACTCTAAAGCCACCTCCCATATCCTTGAATACTATATATCACAGCCACCTCTGAACTTAACCTCTTCCACTGCAGAAAGCAGATATAGAGGATCTGCTCCGTAAGGGAGCCATTACCAGCTCTCATCTCAGGATGCTCTGAGAGGAGGCAGGCAGAACTGGCATCTTTGTGGGTCTCAGAGGGAAGCTAACCCTCCTGTTTCTCACAGCCCTTGCCACATTTCTCCTGCCCCAAAACATCACTACCAAGGAACCCACCCTGCTCCTACAGGTCTCTTTTTAGCCTCAGAGAGTCATGCCTCAAGCACCCAGGGCTCGTCTTAACCAGTGACAGTGAGGACCCAGACTGCTGGTTGCATTGGGCCAGCAGGGGAGCAGCGCCCCGACCGCAGTAAAGGATGTTAGAGGCGCTTTGTGCACTCACCACGGGCGTGTTTCTAGGTTTGGGGCCTCTGGGGGCTGGGTTTCCTGCTGCTCCTCAGAGACAAATATGGAATAATTGCTCTACTTCCTGCTCTAGCTCCTAGACCAGTTCTCACCAAGGAGCAGGCAGGAGGGAGTGCCGAGTGCATTGGTGGCTTTGCATTTGATAAGTTTTTCCCCAGGGATGTGTGTGTATCTCTGCTCTTGGTGTGATAGTTGCTCTGGAGTATCTCCTGGGAAAGCTGGAAACTGTGGCAGAAAGGAGTCAGAACAGGAGGTGGAGGGGAACTCTTTTGGATTCCAAACCTGGTTCCCAAACACCCTGATCCTCAAACAGGTTAAGTGATTTACCTGACATTACACAGCTAGTAAGTGGCAGAGTCAGAATGTGAACTGAGGTACCCTAGTCCACCTACCAACTCGATGGACATGAGTTTGAGTAAACCCCGGGAGTTGGTGAGGGACAGGGAGGCCTGGTGTGCTGCGATTCATGGGGTCGCAAAGAGTCGGACACGACTGAGCGACTGAACTGATCCTGGTCCAAAATGCATATGCTTAATGGTTCAGTGGACATGAAATACACGTATTCTTCTCCATTACTAATTTTCTCTCTCTCTCTCTCTCTCTCTCTTTTTTTTTTTTTTTTTTTTTGCTTCCTTCATTGTCCACAAACTCAGTTCCAATCAACAACTTCTCCCAGTACGAGCAAATAATTGAAAACAAGATAGAGCAAATAAGAAGCTGGAGAAGGAGAGTGTGAAACAGCCTCAGAGATTCTCTCTTCTTAAGGGTGCACACCCACTTCTTGAGCATAAGTCCTTACTTAGATATCCTGAAATGACTTGTGAATCAAGCCACATGATCAGAGAGAAGGGAACTTGGGACCACATTGTTTGAGACTTTTACCTAGTATCTTTTACTGAACCATCTTCATTCTTCAGCACTATGGCAACAGTCTCTGCTTAGATCTGCTTTAAAATGTAATTGTATCAGTTTCATTATTGCATATCCCCTAGGGATGTGATGCTTCTAAGGATATATCCTAACCATCTGCAGAGGATTTTTTAATAAAATGTAGGAGAAAGTTTGGAACCTGCATTGTACTCTGTATTTCTTCCCCACATAATTAGACTCTACTGACATCTCACTGATAAACTTAGACTATCAAAATAGCTTTTTTAATGAAAGTAAGACTTACATTATTGTCAGAAATACTTGAGTTTATGCATTAAATTTACTATTCACTATGTGTGTAACTTTCAGCAAGTTCTCAACATCTCTGCATCTCAGTTTCCAAATATAAACATATGAATAGCATTTAATAGCAACTACAGTAACTGTCATCTAAAGCTGTTGTGAAAATTCATATAAATGAAAACACATATAAAATGCTTAACACGGTATCTCAGACATATGCTATCCTCTGCAAATTCTGCTTAAAACACAAATAATACAGAATTCTCTCTTCTTTTCTCCTCTCTTTTCCAAATTCTCTTCCCTTCCACCTCCTATCAGAGAAAAGCTTGACATGTGCCATTGTAAAAGCACAAGTGATATGCCCACCCTAACTTTTTCCCTAGTGAGTGAATCTCTGGTACCAAGAAATTGTTTCCAAGTTTAAAAAGACATTGGGGATGTATCTCAATAGTAAGGCTCTATCATGACCCTGGATCATCTTTTCCTTGAATGGTGCATGCAATTATAATTCTCTGCTACTCTCCATGCTTTCTACTGATGCCAATCAGCGTTACCAGAGAGTGGTAAATCCCCGAATTTTCTTGCTGCCTGAAGTCTCAACAAATGTTGGTTCCACCAACCTTTCTTGCTTTTTGGTGTTTTAGCATTAATTGAACAATAAGCAGACATTAACCAATGAATGGCCAGGAGCCATCTTAAGTGGCAGTTCCAAGTTTGCATATGTTGTCAAGTTGACATCAAGAAAATGACTGGAGATCCTGGGATCAGGAACATTAGATTCACATGTCCCCTCAGCTATAAAGTGATAGATTGTCATCTTCCTTTCTTCACATTATTCTGTATCTTTTCATATGTTTCTCCTGCCTTAATAAACTTCTCCTATTTTCTATTTTGCAATGACCTAGCCTCACTTCAAGGCCCATTACAAATGCTTCCTTCTGAATGAAATCGTCCTGGACTCATCCACCCAGACAGAATTATTAATTCACTTCTGTATGTATTCACATACTTTTGAAACCTTTTCTATAAAATTATTTTAAACAGGTGTTTCAGTTCAGTGAGTCACTCAGTCATGTCCAACTCTTTGTGACCCCATGAACTGCATCATGCCAGGACTCCCTGTCCATCACCAACTCCTGGAGTCCACCCAAACTCATGTCCATTGAATTGGTGATGCCATCCAACCATCTCATTCTCTGTTGTCCCCTTCTCCTCCTGCCCTCAATCTTTCCCAGCATCAGGGTCTTTTCAAATGAGTCAGCTCTTCACATGAGGTGGCCAGAGTATTGGAGTTTCAGCTTCAACATCAGTCCCTCCAATGAACACCCAGGACTGATTTCCTTTAGGATGGACTGGTTGGATCTCCTTGCAGTCCAAGGACTCTCAAGAGTCTTCTCCAATACCACAGTTCAAAAGCATCAATTCTTCAGCACTCAGCTTTCTTTATAGTCCAAATCTGACATCCATACATAACGACTGGAAAAACCATAGCCTTGACTAGATGGACCATTGTTGGCAAAGTAATGTCTCTGCTTTTTAATATGCTGTCTAGGTTGGTCTCTTGATGAAAGTGAAAGAGAAGAGTGAAAAAGTTGGCTTAATGAAATTAAAAGACATTTACTCCTTGGAAGGAAAGTTATGACCAACCTAGACAGCATATTAAAAAGCAGAGGCATCACTTTGTCAACAAATGTCCATCTAGTCAAGGCTATGGTTTTTCCAGTCATCGTGTATGGATGTGAGAGTTGGACTATAAAGAAAACTGAGCGCCGAAGGATTGATGCTTTTGAACTGTGGTGTTGGAGAAGACTCTTGAGAGTCCCTTGGACTGCAAGGAGATCCAACCAGTTCATCCTAAAGGAGATCAGTCCTGGGTGTTCATTGGAAGGACTGATGTTGAAGCTGAAACTCCAATACTTTGGCCACCTCATGCGAAGGGCTGACTCATTTGAAAAGACCCTGATGCTGGGAAAGATTGAAGGCAGGAGGAGAAGGGGATGACAGAGGATGAGATGGTTGGATGGCATCACTGACTCAATGGGCATGGGTTTGGGTGGACTCCAGGAGTTGGTGATGGACAGGGAGGCCTGGCATGCTGCGGTTCATTGGGTCACAAAGAGTTGGACACAACTGAGCAACTGAACTGAACTAAGTTGGTCATAACTTACCTTCCAAGGAGTAAGCATCTTTTAATTTCATGGCTGCAATCACCATCTGCAGGGATTTTGGAGTCCAGAAACTAAAGTCTGCCACTGTTTCCACTGTTTCCCCATCTATTTGTCATGAAGTGATGGGACCAGATGCCATGATCCTAGTTTTCTGAATTTTGAGCTTTAGGCCAACTTTTCCAGTCTCCTCTTTCACTTTCATCAAGAGGCTCTTTAGTTCCTCTTCACTTTCTGCCATAAGGGTGGTGTCATCTGCATATCTGAGGTTATTGATATTTCTCCTGGCAATCTTGATTCCAACTTGTGCTTCTTCCAGCCCAGCGTTTCTCATGATGTATTCTGCATATAAGTTAAATAATCAGGGTGACAATATACAGCCTTGATGTATTTATAACCTTTAGCTATTTTGGATCTCTATGTTTAGCTGCTTAAGGATAGAAAGTGTGTCTTAAATGCAGTAGTTAAAAGAGTGTGGAACTGGTGAATGAATCAACAAATAGGCAAGTGAATAGAACAGAGTAGAATAACATGCAGAAATGAAAATTTAGAGTATGTACAGATAGAACTTACATAATGGTACAAAGATGCATTGTTTAACAAATGTCCTAGTGTATGGGAATTGCCATTTGTCATACAGGTGCTAGGAAGAAACATGATAATTTCCCTTTGACATCAGTATTGAGGAAAACTTTCATTCAAAATCAAGAGGTAATACATTGGATAAATTTGATCATATCAAAACTTAAAACTTTTCATGACAAAGAAACCCTGCAAACAAATTAAAAGACAATTGACAAACCAAAAAAAAAGATATTTATAGTTTATGTCACAAATAAAGACGAACAGCACTTAAACTGAGAGAGAAAAACATACCAACTCTATTCACTTTCTGATATGATGTAATAAGGATATAACTTCATTTTTGCGATATATCAAGTGGTATCAGCTCAGTTTAATCGTGAAGAAACATTTGATAACTCCAAATGAGGGACAAAATTCTACAAAATAGCTGTCCAGTGCTCTTCATATATATCAAGGACATGAAAATCAAGGCTGTCCAATACACTTCATCTATATCAAGGACATGAAAACCAAAAGAACTATACAAAATTAAAGGAAATTTTGACAGTGAAATTTCATGTGTGATATTGGGTTGGATCCTAGATGAAAAAGGACCTTACTGGGACAAGTAACAAAATTTGAATAAAGTCTACTGATTATTTAATGAAAGTTTATCAGTATTAATAATATCCTGATTTTGATAAATACACTACAGTAATTGGGAAAACTGGTGATCAGGTATATAAGAATACTGTTCAGTATTTTTGCACTATTCTGAGAGACTAAAATGATTTTATAATCAAGCATAAAATAATTAAAAAGAGAAAAACTTTTAAAAATTAATGAATAATAAAATATGTAGGACTCCATAAATTAAGCACAAGACGTATACAAAAATCAAGAGTCAAAAAATAAATCACAAAGGAAATAAAACAATATTTTAAGTTACAAGACATAGAAAAGATAACATATCAACATTGATGAACTTCAGATAAAGCAATACTTAAAGGGAAATTTATCACTTTAAATACTTAAATTGAAAGAGAATAAAAAACATCAACAAAAATAACAAAACGTTCTACCTTAGAAAGCTATAAAAGGCACAATAAGAGATACCAAAAGTAAGTAGAAGAAAGACACAATAAAAATAGATACAAAAGTAGTGAAATACAGTATTGATAATTTCAGTTCAGTTCAGTCGCTCAGTCATGTCCAACTCTGAGATCCCAATGGACTGCAGCACACCAAGCTTCTCTGTCCATCACCAACTCCCAGAGCCTACTCAAACTCTTGTCCATTGAGTTAGTGATGCCATCCACTCATCTCCACCTCTGTCGTCCCCTTCTCCTCCCACTTTCAACTTTCCCAGAAAGAGAAACAGGGTCTTTTCAAATGAGTCAGTTCTTCGCAGTAGGTAGCCAAAGTATTGGAGTTTCAGCTTCTGCATCAGTCCTTCCAATGAATATTCAGGATTGATTTCCTTTAGGATGGACTGGTTGGATCTCCTTGCAGTCCAAGCACTCTCAAGAGTCTTCTCCAACACCACAGTTCAAAAACATCAATTCTTTGGCGCTCAGCTTTCTTTATAATCCAACTCTCACATCCATACATCAATATGGGACAAGTATTGATAACAGATAGAGTCATTTAAAAGAAACTAGTTGATTCTTTGAGAAACCAAAAAAACTGACAAACAGGTACTAGATAGTTAGGAAAAATGAGAGAAAAAAATTAAATATATCATGGAAGGAAAGAATTCTCAATGATCAGCAGTGGCAAACTTTGTATGGACAAATTTGTCCAATTGGATGAAATAGACAAATTCTTTGGAAAAGAATAGCTGAGTCACTTGCTATACAGTAGAAATCAAGCACAACATTGTAAACCAACTATACTTCAATAATTTAAAAAAAAAAAAATGCCAAAGGTAAAACTGACAATTGTGAATTTGGTTCACTTTTGCTCCCTTTTCTAGACATACTAATGAAAGACAAAAATTGACAGCATGGAAAATTAGCCACTAAAGGCATGATATGAAAGCCAAATGATTCCACCCATAAGTATTTTTTTTTCCTAGAAAATGAAATTTAATATAACCTCCACTTGGAAATAAAAAAAGACAATTTAAAATGGACACAAATAAAGGACTAGCCACACAAAAGTATTTAAAGAAACCAGCCAAAGCACAGCATGTACTGGAAAATCACACCCACTCCTGTCCTGAATCCAGGGTTCTGATGGGAAAGACTAGAATAGTGGAGCAATATTTGCCACCCCAAAGTGTCTCTGTAACTTGTCAATTAGTTCTAGCTGACAACAATTAAGGCCTAAAAGACTCAGGAAGAACCTCGACCTTTCCCAGAACTCCCTCAGAAGGTAGACAGAGGACTTGTCCCAGGAAGGAAGCCATCACCATGGATCACTACAGTGTGAACTAGGGGTGGTAGACAGAGAGGAACCTAACCAAGTCTGTTAAAATTTCTCTCTGTGTCCAGTGTTTATAAGACAGTACTTGTCATTCATGAAATACACTGATGATTCACACTGTAGGATTTGGGAGCTTAAGTGAATGATTTTGAGATCACTTTTCTCAAAATGTAAGTAAATATGGTAGGGGATAGTATTGCTTTACAAACACATGAGTTCTACAGAGTGAAATTGCAAAATATGGATTTAGGATTAAAGTCCCTGAGAAGAGAGTGTGTGAATTCCCAAAAGCCTGCTCAGTGCCACCTTCATGTCCTTGTTCCTGAGGCTGTAAATGAAGGGGTTCAGCATCGGTGTCACCACAGTGTAAAACACAGCCGCAAGCCTGTCCTCACCCCCAGAATGTGATGAAGGAGGGCACAGGTAGACCCCGATTGCCGTGCCGTAGAACAAGAAGACCACTGTGAGGTGGGACCCACAGGTGGAAAAGGCCTTTTGCCTGCCAGAGGCAGATGGGACCCTGAGGATGCTGGAGATGATACGTGTATATGACAGGATGATCAGGGAGAGAGGACCTGTCAGTATCATGGAGCCCACAGCGAACAGGGCTACCTGGTTGATACTAGTATCCGAGCAGGAGAGTTGCAGCAGAGGAACCACATCACAGAAGAAGTGATGGATAGTGTTGTCTGCACAGAAAGAAAGCCTGGCCATGAGCAGGGTGTGCAAGAGGGCAGCGAGGTTGGTGAGAACCCAGCATGCTGCCAGAAGGAGCATGCACACAAGAGGACTCATGAGTGTGGAGTAGTGAAGGGGCCGGCAGATGGCCACATAGCGGTCATAGGCCATCACCCCCAAGAGGAAGTCATCCAGTGCCCCGAATGTCATGAACAAGTGCATCTGGGCCAAACACCCCCCATAGGATATGGTCTGACTGTGAGTCTGGATGTTCACCAGCATCTTGGGAACCGTGGTGGAAGAAAAACTGGCATCAGCCAAAGAGAGGTTGGCCAGGAAGAAGTACATGGGGGTGTGGAGGTGGGGGTCAGAGCCGATGGCCAGGATGATGAGCAGATTTCCTAGCATGGTGACCAGGTACAAGGCCAGGAAGATGCCAAATAGGAGCGGCTGCTGCTCTGGGCTCTCAGAAAGACCCAAGAGGAGGAATTCAGTGACACTGGACTGGTTTATCTGGTCCATGCCACCACACTTTCTGAAGGGAGAGAAGACAAAGATGTCAGAGACTGTACAAAAGGTGGTATTTCTAACTCTCTTTGATAGAGACCCTCCCCATCCAGTTCATATATGTGCACATCCCATGTCCTAGATCTTTCCACATGGTGCCTATTGCTCCCCATTCATCTCACCGGGGAAGGAACAGCCAGAGACAGGGATTTAATGCAAAAGCAGGATAGATAGCTAAGTCCAGGTTATGATCACCCCTACGAAATATTCTCTAAGATCCACCATCCTTGGCTTCCCAGTCCTTGGCTCATCTAATTCACAAGCAGTAAGAATGCCCACCTTTAACCCTAAGCATGCTGTAGAGCAGCATTTAATTGACTTCTTGTGAATTTTATCATATACTTTTCACAAATGAGTTTTCCAAATTCACTGGAATGAAGTCGCTTGCATCATATCATCATATCATATCACTGGGACCTTGAAGCCACTTCTCATATCCTTGAATAGTATACATCACAACCACCTCTGAACTAACCTCTTCCACTACAGAAAGCAGACATGAGGGAGCTGTTACCAGCTCTCATCTCAGGACAGTATGCGAGGCAGGAGGCAGGACTGGGGTCTCTGTGGGTCTCAGAGGGAAACATAACCCTTCCTTTTCTCATAGCACTCACCACATTTCTCCTGCCCAAAAACATCACTACCAAGGAACCCACCCTGCTCCTACAGGTCTCCTTTTAGCCTCAGAGGACTACGCCTCAAGCACGCCGGGCTTATCTTAACCAGTGACAGTGAGGACCCAGACCTCTGGTTGCATCAGGTCAGCAGGGGAGCAGCGCCCAGACTGCAGTGATGGATGTGAGAGACTCTTTGTGCACTCGCCACGGGCGTGTTTCTAGGTTCGGGGCCTCTGGGGGCTGGGTTTCCTGCTGCTCCTCAGGGACAAATATGGAATAATTGCTCTACTTCCTGCTCTAGCTCCTAGACCAGTTCTCACCAAGGATCAGGCAGGAGGAAGTGCCGAGTGCATTGGTGGTTTTGCATTTGATAAATCAGTTTTTTCCCCAGGGATGTGTGTGTATCTCTGCTCTTGGTGTGGTGATTGTTCTAGGGTATCTCCTGGGAAAGCTGGAAACTGCAGCAGAAAGGAGTCAGAACAGGAGGTGGAGGGGAACTCTTTTGGATTCCAAACCTGGTCCCCAAATACCCTGGTTCTCCTCCTTAGGTGGGGTGGGGCGGCGGGGCGGGTGGTGGCAGGGGAGATGTTTGACTTCTATGAGACCTTGGGTTTCCTGTTCTTGCTAAGAGGGTGATTAGCTTAGACTGCTGGCTCCCACTCATGGAAATAATCCTTGAGTAACTGAAGTAAATCAAAAATCCAGGAAACCATAGTAACAGTATCAAAACATGGGAAACGCACAGAGAAAATGAAGTCAGTTTTGGTCTGGAATGGGATGTGGGGGCAGAAGCGTGGGTCAAGACTGGGCAGAGGAAGGAGGTAATGTGAGAGGATGTTGGGGAAAAGTTAGCTCAAGTCTGCGCTTGCCTCTCCCTGGCTCTTCCTAGAAAAATCACAGCCTCCCTCTGCTGAAAAAATGGACAACCAAGGCTTAGACATCTACACAAGAGACCTTCTGGATAATGAAATAGTGGAGGATAGTCACTAGTCTAAGCCATTCATGCTTCAATTCTTCCTACCAAATACCTAAAGTTGAGGTGCTACTATGGGTAGACTGTCTTTTTTTTCCTTTTTTTTATAGTTTGGCTCAAAGTATATTGTAGACCAAAGGTTATTTTAACTGGGAATTACCACCCACTCAGAAGCATGTATTTTTTTTTATTTCTTTTTCAAATTCCTTTCCCATTTAGGTTATTACAGAGTATTGAGCAGTTCCCTGTGCTATTCAGTAGGTTATCTATTTTAAATATAGCAGTACATACATGTAAATCCCAAATTCCCTATCTATCCCTCTCCCAACCTTTCTCCAGTGGTAAATTTGTTCTCTGTGAGCCTGTTTCTGTTTTGTAAATATGTTCATCTGTATCATTTTTTTAAGAGTCTGTGTGTAAGTGATATCACATGATATTTATGAGACTGCTTTTTCAAATCTTTTCTGTGGTTTTATAGAATACCATGATGTCCTGCTTAAACTAATCTTCCAGAAATTACAAAATAACATAGTCCTCTTTTTTTTTCCATTTATTTTTATTCACTGGAGGCTAATTACTTTACAATATTGTAGTGGTTTTTGCCATACATTGACAAGAATCAGCCATGGATTTACATGTGTTACACTCCCACCTCCCTCCCCATCCCATCCCTCTGGGTCTTCCCAGTGCACCAGCCCTGAGCACCCATCTCGTGCATCCACCCTGGGCTGGTGATCTGTTTCACCCTTGATAGTATACTTGTTTCAATGCTCTTCTCTCTGAACATCCCACCCTCGCCTTCTCCCAATGGATGAAACTGGAGCCCATTATACAGAGTGAAGTAAGCCAGAAAGATAAAGACCAATACAGTATACTAACACATATATATATGGAATTTAAAAAGATGGTAACGATAACTCTATATGCAAAACAGAAAAAGAGACACAGATGTACAGAACATGGTCTTCTTAATGGGTATCTCTCCTACCAGTGGCCCTCATTATGCTAAACTCTAATCCTTGGAGCTCTTTTCTTGATACCAACATGAACAGAAAACACTCTAACTGCCTTTCCTTACCTTCTGTGGTGACATCTTACATGCCAGGGCTTAGAAGGATCATTTTGAACTAGACACGAGTTCATCTCTTCCTTGCCACCCTTCCTTTCCATTCTTCCTTTTCAGTTTTGCCCCCATTACAACTGGGATAGAAGCCAGACTGAGGACAGGTTGTCAGTTATCAACCACTCACCATTTAACGCCCCACTCCCAGCTGTACACCAGAGCTGCTCTGGCACCCTGGTGATCTGCCAAAGTAACAAATTCTGCCAAAATTTTCTGCCTCTAAAGGGTAATTTAATTAAAATAATGCTAACCATGATCTCACTCAGGAAGCAGGGATCACGGCTTCAAATCCTACCTGCAACAGTGTGGATAGCAGAGACAGGGCAGGAAAGATTAAAACTGGTCAAATTCAGGAGCATCTTCCATCAAGTTATGTAGGCCCTTCCATCAGACAAATATGTCTGGAAAGGGGGTATCAACTGGACCACAGTACGCCCAAATTAATTAGTCCTACCAATGCCTCAGGTCAAAGCACCTACGTGGTACAAAGGCTATTGCTCAGCCTTCCGGATTTTCATGGCCTGGATATGACTACTGTGGACAAAAACTTTGGCCCAGCACACTGCAGGCTGATAGGTGGACCCACCTGGCAACGTGATAGCTCTAGGCTCTGTTTCAGCAACGCCCTCACTCATACTGATGTGGGTTCTTCCACACCGCTGACATAGCCAGTCATTAGATGATGTCATAATTGCAGTCTCACTTTGCTGGCAAATTTCTCTTTAGTGTTTAAATCAATCCCTGTAGACCCTCTTAAACTCGAAAAGGAGTCACATCACGCAGGAAGTAGCACATATGCTTGCTGCATGCCCCCCCATTAAGATTCTTGAATTCACGTCCACTTCCCACCTCTCAAAGACCATTACTGAAAGGTCAGTGGGAGCCTAACCTGAAGGTGCATGCAGTGAGCACTTTTGGAGTTATTTTATGTCCAGTGTGACGCCAATAAAGCAGCATCTTTTTGAATCACTGAGTTCCTCATTTTCTAACTACATTTTTACATTTCTGAGACTCCCTGGCCAACAAAGTTTTGTGCTTCAAAGTCCTAAAATCAGACCAAGATTGTCATAAACCCAGTTGGGTTCATGACCTCATGCTCAGCCAACACCATGCTGGCTTGATGGGTCACCAGATGATACCAGACTCACAGCTGGACCCGTCCCTGGTGATGACTCCAGACTCAAGCTGGGCTCATCTGGATGGTGACTTTGCTCCATTCATCGGACTCATCCAGGTGGACATTTCCACAGTTTTGAATCCTCTCTATGTCTCCTACCCCGTGGTCCCTTCACCCTCTATACCCCTCCTGCTCTTCCTATCCCTTCTTCCCCAGTCCAACCCCCACCTAAACAAGCTTCTCCTTCCATCCTTGCACTTCCTGCTCCTTCCCCAGATCTCTGCACTTCTAGCTTCACTCTGATAGACCACTGTCACCTGAAGATGCCTCACAAAATAATTTCTATGGAAGTGTCACTAAGTGAACAACCATGTTTTAAAGCATATGAATTGTCGGGTAGCCAAAAGGCACCCTCTCTACTGCCTGGCCTTTTTGTACAGTATCCGATGGATCTTAAAGAAAGCTTCACAGTAACACAACCCACTGCCTCTTCAGCTACTTGATAGGCCACATCTCTGAACCTTGACCTTGGCTGTTCTCCTGGTCTTCCCTTAAAAATACTAACTCCTCACTATTAACAGATGCAAACTATTATATGTAGAATGGATAAAAAATAAGGTTCTACTATATAGCACAGGGAACTATATTCAATAGCCTGCAATAAATCACAATGGAAAAGAATATGAAAAAGAATATGAAAATATGAATATGAAAAGAATATGAAAATATTAAAAATATATGTAATGTATGGATCACTTTCTGTGCAGCAGAAATTAACACATCATTGTTAATCAATTATGCTCTAATAAAAAATAAAATACTAACTGCAACTATCCAGAGTAGCCCCATATCATCCCATGATCAAAATGCTTACCAGAAACATACCAGTTCATGATTGCTCATACTGAATGCTAAGTCTAAGATTTTTAGCTCATGAAGATTATTCTTTTATTCCCCTAAGTATCCCTTATTCCTGCACTGATTTAGGCCTCTTACTCAGGCTTCTCCTCATAATTTAACTTGTACTATCTGCATTTTGGGTTCCTGCCCATAAACAAAGCTCACCAACCACCTTCTCACCACAAAGCATGTTATATTCTTGCCAATTGCTTTATTCTGCTCACCACATGGGAGTCACCAGTGCTGCCATGGAAGCCACAACATTGTACAACAAAATAAAATAATCAGTACCAATCAAGAAATATCCAAAATAATATCTGAATATGCTGTTTTCCTGCCACCACCCTTGAAGCCCTGACTGAAAGGCAATGCTCCCTGGTCACTGCAGTTGCTAACAATCCCTTAGATTATCTGCCATCAGCCAAGCAGGCGTTTGTTGCCTGAAGGGTACATGTTGCAGTATGTGAATACACAACACAGAGTTAATCAGAGAGCATAGCACATGGTCTTGCCTCCAGCAGAACATTTTCCCCAGTCCCACTTCTTAACCACAGAGAGTTCCCAAACCCTTTCTCTCTTTTGTCAAAGCCAACTGCTTGCTCACACCCAGGTCTCCCCAGGAGTCCTTTAGTGTGAGTGGTAAACTTTCTCTTAAATTATCTTCCTGTCTTGAGTTATTCAGATGTCTCTGACATCTGAACAAAATCATGTGCCTTCTGATATATGTGCTGTGTATACCTATCAAAGGTTTACAGTGTGAATATTCAATACACACACACATATTAATAATAAAGCAAAACATGGTAAAATGTTAGCCTTTCTGGAATGTGGGTGAAGGGCATACAGGAATTCATTTTGTCATCTTTACAACATTTTTCTAAGTCTGAAATCATTTAAAAATTATATTAAAAAATTCTGAGTCCCAGCTGGAACTCTGCCCAAGGTAAGTTTGAACTTGGAACCATGCCTGAGAAGGAAGGAATGCGAGTCAGCCCTTGCATTAGAGACACTCTCCCCTGTGACTCCTCCAGTCCCCTCTGGCTCCTGGACATGCTACTCCCAAAATGGTAGCAAGAAATTGGCCGATTAATCCACAGGGGTTCCTCCTTGACTATGAAGAGAAGCTGAGGATTTAAGCAACAGTCTGAAAGAGGCATCTGAACTCACAACAAGCACAGGTCAGAAGGAGCTGGAAATCCGCACCTGCTGGAGGATCTATCTGGGTTTGAGTGTGAGTATGTCTGTGTTCATGATTATGTGTATGTGTGTGTATGCTTGTGTACGAGTTGTCTGATGGTCATGTGTGTATCGTGTATGCTTGTGTATTTATTGCTTCGTAGTTTGTGTGTGGGGGCTGTGTATGACTGTGTACGTGTTGTTTGATAGCCGTGTATGGTGTGTCTTCTGTACCTGACTCAGAGCCTGATTCTCTTCCTGAGTTAGACCCAATCCAGGCCTGTTTTAGCACATGGAGATCTAGTTATCAGCCTCATAACATGCGATTAGCAGCTCCTGAGCAGTGCCCATGATCTTAAATACCTGCCTCCTGCTGTCATGATGGGGCATGTCCCCCACCAGGCAGGCATTACAGCTCAGGGTGAGCGCTCGGCATCAGGGCTGCTGGAGCGGATGCCCGACCTCACCAAGGAACCAAGGTCACACAGGGCTCAACCTCCACTCAGCAGCCAGAGCTTAGTGTGTGTCTGACCTGTGTTTGTGGGTGACACACTCGTGAGCGAGAGCCGGAATGTGTGTTGTTTGCTTCTGTCTCTGTGTTTGTCACCATGGGGACAGGTTGATGGTGGTGGTGAATAGGCTTAGCCTACTCATGCTAACTGCCTTCACTGCACAAGGATTTGGGGCACAAGCAAACCTCAATTAAGGGAGTGTGTGTGCTGCTTGTAGTGAGTGTATGACTGGGTGTGCATGTGTGTTGTTGGTGTGTGTCTTGTGAGATTTTTGATTTGTAGTTGGCCTTGGATGTTTCTGATGGTGTGTATGTATAGTGATGAGCTATGTGTTTGCGGTATGTTTATGTATCTTACCAGGTGTGTCATGCTGTGCCAGTGGTGTGTTGTGAGTGTATTGTTGGGTGACATGTGATTGTGCATTGTATACGTCTTGCCTTGTGTGTTATTTATGACTTGTACATATAGGAGTGTTTATGAACTGAACCAGACTGGTTATCCTTCCCCCAGAATGAGTCTCAGACACAGGTGACAGGAATCCTCAGATCAGCAGGGTGTGTGTGTGTGTGCATGAGAGAGAGAGATTTGCATGTGTGTTTGAGGGCTCCTGACTTGCATCTATGACCTCAATTATCTCCTTATGTGACCTTCTTCTAAGGTAACATCAACTGATATAACCAATGCTCCAAGTGACTGTTTCCTGTAGAGGATCCGCCCTCATTTTCAGACACCTGAGAGGGACTGAGTGTCTCAAAGTTTTGTATCTCTTTGCTTCATTTAATGTCCCAGCAAAGAAACACTAGGCACCCTGCTGAGTGAAGTTAGAGAGCAAGAGCCCCCCCCCCCCAAAAAAAAACGGGTGCAAGACCTTGGAAGGCCACTTAATTCTTTTATTTCAGTTTACATGTCTATAAAACGGAAGCTCACAAACCCTCAATAAGTATCCATGGCTTAAACATAAGCTAATGTATGTGAGAGCCCTTTGGCAGCTGGAAATTATACAAATATGAATGAAAGGAATTATCTAGACAGACACTAAGAGAATTCAGGACAACTTCAGTTTCCTTGCAGCCCTCAAATAACACAGTGTCTGGTGCCCATAACAATGAAAGGGGATGCTTCCATATTAAAGGCACAGAATCTGATCACAGGAATAGTATTAGACTGAACTACATGAAGTAACTAATAGTTGATCATTTTTAACCTACAGAAAATGGCAATTTTATATGTGTAGTACATATATATTCTTATATATTCTTATTTGTATATTCCTATACATATGTGCAGTATATTCATGTGTATGTATGTATATGAATATAGTTCAATCTATATCATATGGGGATATATACACATATGTATATGCCCCAGGTTCCATATATCTTTTTATACAGTCCATCTATGTATGTATATATATACACATATCACCATATATATTTGAATATATATGCATCCGATCTCTGACAGCTACATCAGCTACATGCCTGTGAAATTTATATCATTTATGCTGTCATTTCCTAAAAGTTTAAAAGCAGAAAGAACACTAATGCTTAGGACCATAAAAATTTTGTTGTAAGGCTGATACGTGTATTTAATTAGTAAATGTATGTAAAGTTTTAGTCGCTCAGTCGTGTCCAACTCTTTGCTACCCCATGGACTGTAGCACACCAGGCTCTTCTGTCCATGGGATTCTCCAGGCAAGAATACTGATGTGAGTTACCATTTCCTTCTCCAGAGGATTTTCCCTACCCAGGGATCAAACCCGGGTCTCCTGCATTGCAGGCAGATTCTTTACCATCTGAGCCATCAGGGAAGCCCAATAATGTATGAAAAACCCTTAGCATCGTGCTGGTAACATAGTATAATCCCCTAAGTGTTCACCATCATTATGAAAGATAGTCTGTGGACTATTTTGTTTGGGGAGCTATCCTGGCATCAAGTGGTGTTAAGCCATTTCTAGAGGACCAATGAGTTTATAGCTCTAGGTCAATGGCACTGACCAGGGTCCCAGGAGGTGTGTCACAAGGCTCCAACACCACCACCTCAGCCCAGAAACACCTGAGAGCAATTTACAGAGACTCATCTACTGTTTCTGCCACAGTGAAGTATTATGGTTTGGCGCCATCTCATTGTCATAAACTATCCCAGCAAGTTTACAGAAAATATTCTCCCAGAAGAAAGGGACCTTGCCTTTCTTATCCACTGCTGCATTTTCAATCCTGAGTAGAGGGCAGGGTTCAGACTCAATGTTCAATAAATAATGGTTGAATGAAACAGCAATCATTCTCCGGCCTTTGTGCACTGAGGTCTTGTTGGCTACTTCTGGGTGTGATGTTTTCCTGGATCCAGATTGGGATACAGAAAGGATGCATGCATCCACAGGGGCTAGAAATGAATAGAAAGATAGTTTAAAATTCATTGTTTTCTCAGAAAATGCAGTTCAGAATATATCCCTGCCATTCTTCCTGATGTTCCTAAACCCCCTTTATCCCCAGCACGGTATGAGACGTGAGAACCAGAGCAGCGTGTCCGAGTTCCTCCTCCTGGGGTTCCCTATTCAGCCAGAGCAGCGGGACATGGTCTTCGCCCTGTTCCTGGGCGTGTACCTGACCACGGTGCTGGGCAACCTGCTCATCATTCTGCTCATCAGGCTGGACCCTCGCCTCCACACCCCCATGTACTTCTTCCTCAGCCACTTGGCCCTCACTGACGTCTCCTTCTCATCTGTCACTCTCCCTAAGATGCTCATGAACATGCAGACTCGATGCCAAGCTATCACATACGCAGGGTGCATTTCACAGGTGTATTTCTTTATATTCTTCGGTTGCCTTGACAGTTTTCTTCTTGCCATAATGGCCTATGACAGGCACATGGCTGTGTGTCACCCTCTCCGCTACACTGCCATCATGAGGGATGAGTTTTGTGTCATCCTAGCGGCTGGGTGCTGGCTCGCCGCTTGTGCCCAAGCTCTGTTGCACACCCTCCTTGTGGACCAGTTGACTTTCTGTGCAGGGACTGTCATCCCTCACTTCTTCTGTGATCTTGCTGTTGTGCTCAAGGCCTCCTGCTCCGACACCTCCCTCAATGAGCTGCTCATTCTCACTGAAGGAGGACTGATCTTCACCTTGCCTTTGGGTGGTATCTTGGCCTCCTATATCCACATGGCAGCCATCATCCTGAAGGTCCCCTCCTTCACAAGAATCTTCAAAGCCTTGTCTACCTGTGGTTCTCACCTCTTCGTAGTGTTTTTATATTATGGGACTATTGCAGGTGTGTACTATTTCCCCTCATCAGGCAACTCCAAAGTCAAGGACATAGTTGCTTCATTGATGTACATGGTAGTCACCCCCATGCTGAACCCCTTCATCTACAGCCTGAGGAATAAGGATATGAAACATGCTCTTCAGAAATTTTTCAGGACCATGGGCACCCCTGGCTATCGTTAGTTCCTTCCGTATGTCATGGGCACTCATAAGGCTGTAAAATATGTTTCCTTTAGAAGCTGTAACTTGGACAAATCTTATCACTGACACCATTTTTCTCTCAGCCTCATTTTATATTTTCTCTCTTCTTTTTCTTCACCTGATTTTTTTTCCCTATCTGCTCTCTGAATTCTGTATATTAATGTTTCTGCACTGAAATTCCAAGCCCTTCCTATGACGGTCACTGCAAGCTGTGGGACTTTGAATCCACTTCCCTGAGATTTTAGCTTTCTTGTCTCCATATTTTTCTTCAGTAACCTTCTCTGTCTGGTACTGATATCAACACATAGTCATATGAATTTCCTTAATACCACCAAATCTCATTTATTTCATGTGTGAGGAATTCAGAAGAAGTTACCAAACTGGTTTATCTATGGAATGGTATCAATTACAGTTGGCATTAATTCATATACAATTTTAATGTGCAATTTATTTAATCCTCAACACCAACCTCTTATAAGGATGCTAAGATTTTCCAAATTTACAGAGAAGCAAAGAAAAGTCCAGGCTCTCCAGGTGGTACTAATGGTAAAGATCATGCCTGCCAATGCAGGAAACATACACGACAAAGGTTCTATCACTGGGTGAGGATGATCCCCTTGAGGAGAACATGGCAACCAACTCTACTATTCTTGCCTGGAGAATCCCATGGACAGAGCAGACTGGCAGGCTATATATAGTCCATAAGGTTGCAAAGAGTCAGACACAACTGAAGCGACTTATCACACACACACAGACGAAGTCCAGAGAAATCAAATAAGTAGCTGCCCTTACTTACATGTCTCAGAAATGTATGCTTTAAAACCATGTGTTTGATCAGATTATTTTATTGCCGTTATCTTGATCTCTAATGCTGTTTACCAGTTTGGATGTTTTTGTCCTTATGTAAAGTATACAGTATGTACTCTTTTGTGGTCCACTTTTTTGGTTCAGTATCACTATGGCTAACTCAGTCTCAAGGCTTTATAGTTTTCTAACACGTCTATATGCCTTCATGTATTCATCCATTCTGGTTTTGATTGACATTTGGATTGTTTACAGTTTGGGACTTGTGTATACACCTAAGAATGGAGTTCAGGGTTCACAATGAATGCATATTTTCAGCCTTAATAGTTCTCATCAGAAAGTTAAAGTGTTTGTACCAATCATCCTTGTAACACATGAAACAGTGTGGTCCACTTCCTCACCACATTTATACCATCTGTCTTTTCCACTGTATACATTTTTATGTGTTTGCAGAACTGTGTTATGATTTTAATTTACATTTGTCTGATAACTCCTATAGTTTGTCCCTTTGCCTCTACTTGTTAATCATTTGGGTATCTTCTCTTACAAAGGACCTGTTCCCAGTTCTTTGGTGCTGTTTTATTGGGTAGTCTGCTTTTATAAATTACTTTCCATGAATTCTTTAAATATGCTAGTTATGACTCCTTTTTTGGATATATATATATGTATATATATATATAGAGAGAGAGAGAGAGAGAGCTTTTTCTGTCATTATGTGGCTTGCTTGTTCAATGTATTAATGATTCTTTTGCCAAACAGAAGTTCTAATCTTAATGTAATATATATTTTTCCAATCTGGTTAATTCTGTTTGTGTCCTGTTGAAGAAATCTTTGTCTATCTAAAATTCATAAAGATATTACTCTAAGATTTTTCCTTTTAAATTTCTTGTTTTATCTTTAATATGCTTTGATATTTGTATTTCAAGTCCATCTGGGTTCACTTCTTATGTATGTTTCAGATATGGATGCAGATTAATTTTTTTCCATATGAATATCCAATAGATACACAAGAATTTACTAAAAATTATATTCTTTCTACACTAAAGCTACAAAATCACTTTATCATTTTTATCATAAATCAAATGACTGAATATGTTGTCTTGACTATTTTTTCCTTTCATTTAAATTTTAGATTCCGCTTGGCAAAAACCAAATCCAAACTATTGTTATTTTATTTGGGAGGTCATTGAACATATAAAACAACTTGGGGAGAACTGCCATCTTTAAAGTGAGAAAACTGTAGTATGCAATCAGTATTACAGTCTTTTTCATTGACAAATAATATTTCATTGTATGGACAGACCATGTTTTATTTATGCAGTCTTCAGTTGCTAGACATTGAATTCCTTTATAGTTTTTTTGGCTATTCTGAATAATGCTGCTCAGAATATTTGTATACAAATTTTTGTGGGCCTGTGTTCATCTCCATTGGATATATACCTAAGATTGGATTTTGAAGGATCATATGGTAAGTCTATATTTAACTTTTGAGAAACTACCAGACTGTTTTCCAAAGTAGCCACACTGTTTTACATTCCCACAAGGAATATAAGAAGGTTTCAACTTCTCCACATCCTCACCAGGACTTGAAATTGTTTTCTTTTTTGGTTTTCATTATCCTAGTGGGATTGAAGTGGTATCTCATTGCAGTTTTGACTTTTAGTTCTCTAAAGATGCTGAGCATTTTTTCAAGTGCTTATTGGCTTTTTTCAGGGAAATGTCTATTCAGATCCTTTGTCCACTTTTAAACTGAATTTTTTCTAGCAAGTTGTAAAAGTTACACGTATATACTTTAGAAGCAAGTCCTTTGATGACACCACCCTTATGGCAGAAAGTGAAGAGGAACTGAAAAGCCTCTTGATGAAAGTGAAAGAGCAGAGTGAAAAAGTTGGCTTAAAGCTTAACATTCAGAAAACTAAGATCATGGCATCTGGTCCCATCACTTCATGGGAAATAGAAGGGGAAACAGTGGAAGTAGTGGCTGACTTTATTTTTCTGGGCTCCAAAATCACTGCAGATGGTGACTGCAGCCATGAAATTAAAAGACGCTTACTCCTTGGAAGGAAAGTTATGACCAACCTAGATAGCATATTAAAAAGCAGAGACATTACTTTGCTAACAAAGGTCCGTCTAGTCAAGGCTATGGTTTTACCAGTGGTCATGTATGGATGTGAAGAAAGCTGAGTGCCAAAAAATTGATGCTTTTTTTTTTCCCCTTTTATTTATTTATTTTTTTTTTCAGTGGGTTTTGTCATACATAGATATGAATCAGCCATAGATTTACACATATTCCCCATCCCGATCCCCCCTCCCACCTCCCTCTCCACCCAGTTCCTCTGGGTCTTCCCAGTGCACCAGGCCCGAGCACTTGTCTCATGCATCCAACCTGGGCTGGTGATCTGTTTCACCATAGATAACATACATGCTGTTCTTTCGAAACATCCCACCCTCACCTTCTCCCACAGAGAAAAATTGATGCTTTTGAACTATGGTGTTGGAGAAGACTCTTGAGAGTCCCTTGGACTGCAAGGAGATCCAACCAGTCCATCCTAAAGGAGATCAGTCCTAGGTATTCATTGGACGGACTGATGCTGAAGCTGAAACTCCAATACTTTGGCCACCTCATGCGAAGAGTCAACTCATTTGAAAAGACCCTGATGCTGGGAGGGATTGGGGGCAGGAGGAGAAGGGGACAACAGAGGATGAGATGGCCGGATGGCATCACTGACTCGATGGGCATGAGTTTGAGTAAACTCCAGGAGTTGGTGATGGACAGGGAGGCCTGGCATGCTGTGATTCATGGGGTTGCAAAGAGTCGGACACGACTGAGCGACTGAATTGAACTGAACTGAACTGAACTGAACTTGCAAATATTTTCCCATTTCTCACTCCCATGAAAAGTGAGTTGACTTTTCATTTTCTTAATACTACTACTTTAAGCACGAAGGCTTTAATTTTCATGAAATCTAATTTTTTTCTTATGGTACTTGTGTCAGGTCTAAAAAAGTTTTGTCAAACTCAAGGTCATGGAAGTTTAGTCCTGTGTTTTTTGTAATAGTTTTATATTTTAGCTCTTACTTTTAGGAATATAGTCCACTTTGAGTTAATTTTGTGTATATAGAGGAAAAGGAGCTCAAATTTATTCTTTTGTATGTGTTCAGTTTTCCTAGTACCATTGGTTAAGAAGGTGTTTCTTTCCCACAATGAACTGTCTTGACACCTTATCAAAATTCAAGTGTATATAAATATAAGGGATTACTTCTGGGTTCTCAGCTCCATTCCAATGATCTACACATCTATCCTCATGCCTGTATCATACTATCTTGATAACCACAGTTTTATGTTAAGTTTCAAAATCTGAAATCAGAACATATGAATCCTGCCACTGTTCTACTCTTTCAAGATATTTTTTGTTAGTTTGGATATCCTTAAATTTGCATATGTAGATTAAGATCAGCTTGTCATTTTCTGCAAAGAAGCCAGCTGAGATTTTGACAGAAATCATATTGAATAGATATATAGATCAGTTTGGGGAGTCTTGCTACCTTAACAATATTAAGTTTCTTAAGCTATGAACATAGGTATATTTATACCTCTAATTTATTTCTACAATACTTTGCTGTTTTCAAAGAATGAATTTTGCACTGATTTTGATAAATTTATTCATAAACATGTTATTCTTTTGGTGCTATTGTAAGTAAAATTGTTTTGTTAGTGTCATTGCTCCTTGCTAATGTGTAGAAATACCATTGAGTTTTGTATATTGCACTTTGCAATCTTTTGAACTCATTTATTAGTTCTCATAGTTTGTTTTGGGATTCTTTGGAATCTTATATATATATAAAATCACCTGGAAATAAAGTTTTTCTCTCTTCTTTTCAATCTTGATACCTTTTACTTTCTTGCCTAATTTCACTGGCTAGAATCTTCAGTAAATATTGAATAGAAGCACTATTGTTCCTGAACTTACAGAAGAAAGCCTAGATAGAGTCAGTGGCTGTACAACACTGTGAATATACTTAATGCCACTGAATTGTGCACTTAAATTGGTTAAAATGGTAAATTTTATGATATGCACATTTTACCACTATAAAAAATAATAAGTGGTGTATATATATATATATATATATATATCCAATGGAATATTACTCAGCCATCAAAAGGAACAAATTAGGGTCGTTTGTAGAGACATGGATGGACCTAGAGTCTGTCAGACAGAATGAAATAAGTCAGAAAGAGAAAAACAAATATTATATATTAACACACATATATGTGGAATCTAGAAAAATGGTACAGATGGACCTATTTCCAAGGCAGCAATAGAGATGCAGAGAATTAACATGTGGATACAAGAGGGGCAGGGGAGAGTGGGACAAATTGGGAGACTGGGATTGACAGGTACACACTACCACGTGTAGAATAGATAGCTAGTGGGAACTGCTATAAAACACAGGAAGCTCGACTTCATGTTCTGTGATGACCTAGAGGGGTGGGATGGGGGTGATGTGAAGGAGGTCCAAGAGGGAAGGGATATGTGTATGCATACGTCTGATTCACTTCATTGTACAGCAGGAACTAACACAGCATTGTAAAGCAATTACATTCCAATTTTTTTAAAGTACAATTTATTCCATAAGCAAAATAAAGATTAATAAAAAATGTAATATGAATCCTAGAAGAACAAAAAATAAAATTGGAAGAAAAAGATTTAGAAAAATAATGGAGACAAATCTATTCAGAGTTAAATATTAACAACTTCATATTTCAAGAGTCTATAAAGTAACAAAAAGGAGAGAAAATAAAAACCTCCATAGGCTTAATAGATATTAAGAATTTCAAAGTCAAAGAGAAAATTCTGAGAGAAAAGGAAGTTTTCCTACAAAGGAACAGTAATCATAGTCACATCAGACTTCTTAATAGCTACCCTGTATGTAAAAAGACAGTGACATGTTTTAATGCATAGGGAAATACAGCTTTGACCCCAAATTTTTATATCCAGTAAAGTTGCTATTTAAATATAGAGATGTTTTCAATTTTTTTTAGATATATAAAGCCTCAGAAGTTTTGCCACACAAAGAGACTTGTGAAGGAAATACTCAAATAAAAAGAAAGAAAATTTTTAGGAAATTCTGAAAGATGTGTGGAAATGCAGATGTGGAAGCAACTTAAATGTTTATTGACAGAAGAAAGGGTAAAGAAGATGTGGTACATATATACATTGGAACATTACTGTCATTTGAAACAATGATGCCATTTGCAGCAACGTGGAAGCACCTAGAGATTATCATACTGAGTGAAGTAAGTCAGGCAGAGAAAAATGATTACCATATGATATCACTCATATGTGGAATCTAATTTTCAAAAGATACAAATGAATTTATTTACAAAACAGAAACAGACTTACAGATATGGAAAACAAACTTATGGTTACCAAAAGGGAAACACTGGAGGTGTGGGGGGAGATAAATCAGGGTACGAATATACATATGATACTTTATATATGTGTATATATATACACACACACACACATACTTATATACTGTATATAAGATAGATAACCAACAAGGATCTGCTGTATAGCATAGTGAACCCTATGCAATTTCCTGTAATAACTTATATGAGAAAAGAATCTTTTAAAAAATGAATCAATATATGTATATGTATAACTGAATCACTTTGCTCTACACCTGAAACTAATGCAATACTATAAATCAACTCTACCTCAATAAAAATTAAAATTAAAAAAACACTCAAAAAATGAAAAATATCCTCTTGATGGCAACAAAAGGTCAAATATTTCTTTAAAATTTAGGCTTTTTTAAAAGGGTTAAGCTAAAAGAAAAATTATAAAGTATATCCCTTATAAACAGTATTAAAATTTCTATACATCATTATCAAAAGATAATCAACCCAATAAAAATAGGCAGACTCTTCTAAAAAGAAGATATAAGAATGACTAATAGGCATATGAAAATGTGTTCAACATTATTAAGAATTGGAAAGATGAGAAGTTAAACCAAAATGAGGTACCACTTCATGTACTTTTATTATAGAATGGCAAAAATGTACTTCTATTATGGGATAATGTTTTTTTTTTTTTTCGGGAGAATATTTTTGACTTATTTACTTGAAAACCAAAGTTCAGAGAAGATAAGAGAATTTCGAGTCACAGAGTAAGTTCATTTAGAGTTTGAGGATTGGGACCGGGCAAGGAACCAAGGTTTTTCCCACAATGGGTACTTTAGAGACTGGTATTCCCCGATGTCTCAGCTGCTTCCAACAGGCAGCTCTGGGGATTGTGACAGACACGACACGTAGATAACTTCTCTTTTCCTGGGCTGCTCTGCAGTCTGGTTGACTAAGGATCTGGAATGGCCTGCCCTCCTTTCTCCTTCATCGGAGTAGATGAGGGTTCCCTGTCCCTTCCTTAAATAGAGGACAGGAGGCTGTCTTTTCATCTGGCCATCAAATATGGCTTCTCTACTTTTAACAAGTGAGAACTGAGGGCACAAGAGTCAAACCTCTGTCTTAATGTGAAGAAACGATGACCCTTCCTGGCCCACCTCAGGACAGACTGTAAGTCATTGGCCATACTTCCCCCTTCTCGGTCAGGTGAGGGAAACAGAGTGGTCTGCTGGAAATAGTTGCAGGAAACCTGTTTCTGGTACCAGTTGTAGTGTGGGTCTTCAGCAGTGCCGGGGTCCAGCCTCGGCAGGATCCAGGGGTACCCTCAGGATGAACAGCGTCAGCGAGAGAAAGAGGGAGAGAGAGACAGAGAGAGTGACCAGACGGGGTGTGCAGCAGAGTCCGGCAAATCTTTATTTTTTTACCGTAGCTTTTATATTCTAAGTTAGTACATTTTTAAGGGGAAGATAGTTTAATATTACATCAGCTTGTCCTTAATGAAACCAGGGTGTTTCCTGCAACTTCTTTGTGAGAGTCTTATACATTATCTTCTGGCCTTGGGGCCTATTGACATTTTATGACCTAGGTGAATGCAAAGCTGTTTTCCTGTAATCTATTCTTTAATGAACACAAAGGTCAGTCCTTTTGCAGAAGTTATCAGTTAAATTTATCTAAAAGGTTTATCACACAAAGACGCTGCAGCTCCGGTGAGGGAGCCCCTGTTTACCATTCCTGGTTAAAATGAACAATTCTAAACTCTTATTTTTCTAAATCTTTAACTATAACCACTTTTAGAATAATATTTTATGTTCTCTAATAGGGCTTCCTCACCCCCGAAGGGCCCTGTGCCTATTAGGGCCTTTATGTGATCAGGTTCTTTATGCTGTTTATGATTAAGGTGTTGTGAGCAGTCATGTGCATTAGTATGCATTTGCCAAGCAGGCTAGAATGCCAGCAAAGGGGTCTAAATTGAAACACTCCTTTCATCCTGGATAATCTTATAGGATACCACCATCCGGGGGACATATTGATTAAAGTTCTAAGTTGATTCTGTTTGGAGAGAGATCAGGGAAGGCCTTCTACCTGTGTCACAGAAATTAGGGAGTAGTCTAATATAGCAAGCATCAGAAAGACAGAGATCATCTTTAAGGTGAGCGCCGGGGCAGCTTTTCGAAATTCCTGAAGTCCTGATCTGCCTTGCTTGTCAGGTCTCCTCCTCATGACCTTGTCATGGGTGGGATCTCATGTGCTGGCTCCCAGCACAGCAGATTACAGCAACTTTTTAAGATTATATTATTTTCTCATTCATAAAATACAAGTTGTATTAGATGGCTTATTGGGCTTTAACATGTGCTCTTTCACTGTTCTTGCTCGTATATGAACATGTGTGTTTTGATTTTACAAAAATAGTTGTAAATATACATGCTGTTCTGAAATTTTACCTTTTAAAGTTGGTGATTATACAATTATTTTATTTATAATTATTACATATTATTGTATTATAAACATTAATTATTTTTATTTTATTTTATTCTTTATTAAGTTAAATATTGTTTGCTCCACTATTATTACTCAGTGAAAAAAACAAAGTAACATATAAAAAAACAAAAGCAAAGTCCAATTCAAAGCACACTTTTACATGGTAACTGACATGTTTCATGAGGATAGTTGAAATAGTTCAAAGGAGCCTCAGATATCTGACAGATGGATATTGACATCCATCTATAACTTTATAAAGAGTCTGATCCAAACTGTCTTTTTAAATGTGCAGTTATAAATCGAAGCTTTACCAAAACAAAACTGTCAAACCACTTTTATTTTTTTATACAGGGGTTCAGAGTACTTCCAACACAGCATTATTTTACTTTCTTGCTATTTATAATAACATTTATTTCATACAGAATTCCAGACACGGATAGAAGAAACCAGACGGGCACCTATGGATTTCTTCTCATGGGCCTCTCTGAGCACCCAGAGCAGCAGCCTCTCCTGTTCGGGCTCTTCCTGGGCATGTACCTGGTCACCGTCTGGGGGAACCTGCTCATCATCCTGGCCATTGGCTCTGACGTGCACCTCCACACCCCCATGTACCTCTTCCTGGCCAACCTGTCCTTCTCTGACATTGGTTTAATCTCTACGGTCATTCCCAAGATGCTCAATAATATTGGCTCAGGAAGTAAATGGATTTCTTATGGCGGGTGCCTGACACAACTCTATTTCTTTGGCCTCTTTGCAGATCTGGACAACTTTCTCCTGGCTGTGATGGCATTGGATCGCTACGTGGCCATCAGCCAACCTCTCCATTATGCCATTATCATGAACTCCCAACGCTGCGTCTTGTTGGTGGCTGGGTCATGGGTGGTCACTACCTTCCATGCCCTAGTGCACACCCTCCTGGTGACCAGGCTTTCCTTCTGTGGCCCCAATGTCATCCCCCACTTCTTCTGTGATCTGGTCCCACTCCTAAAGCTGGCCTGCTCCAGCACTTATGTCAATGACCTGGTGCTCATCCTTGTGGCAGGAACATTGTTGATTGGACCCTTCATCTGCATCCTTACATCTTACTTTTACATTGCGTTGGCTATCCTAAGAATCGATTCCCCAAAGGGTAAGCAAAAGGCCTTCTCCAACTGCACCTCGCACCTCTCTGTGGTCTCTCTGTTTTACACCACAGCTATTGGGGTCTATTTATGTCCTCCATCATCCCCTTCAGGTGGAAAGGACCGAGTCTTCTCAGTAATGTACACGGTGGTGACCCCTATGTTGAACCCCTTCATCTATAGCCTGAGAAACAGGGATATAAAGGGGGCAC
Organism: Dama dama; assembly: GCF_033118175.1. Lineage (NCBI taxonomy): Eukaryota > Metazoa > Chordata > Mammalia > Artiodactyla > Cervidae > Dama > Dama dama. The sequence continues at coordinate 12,962,876 of NC_083691.1, read as the reverse complement.
TGGGGAAAATACTCAGAAGAAACACGCTTAACACTCTTTCTTGGGACAGAAAGGTCCAAATCTCCAACACTCGGAGTTGAGGGTTGAAAAATGGTCTCCTAAGAGCCTAACCACTATAGTGCCCCTGAACCTGAGACTTCTCTTTCCTTCATATTTACATTTCAGGGAAGGGACCACTGACACCAGTAACCACTAATCATCCCTGTGAAGTGTCCATGCTCTGAGCAGTTTGCTACTCACTTCCAAAAAGGTTCTTGCTTATTTTTACTAGATGCCTACCTTTAGTCCACAGGTAGGGGGATTGTGGAAATGAAGTGAAAATGAACATGAAAGTGAAACTCTTATTTCACTGAAGTCACAAAGGAACTATGGAAGATATCTCTAGTCCAAGAATACAGGAGTGATTGTAATTAGTAGAATGAAATACAAAGGAAATAATCTGATACTTTATCTTAAACAAGCAGTGATCGATGGAAGAATAAGGATGGGGCTATAAGTTCTGGGTTCCAATTCTGGCTTTGAAATTATATATTGTGTGACAGCTGGATAATCACTTAACATTTCTTTTTTTTTTTTAGATTAAATTGACATGAATCAGCCAGAGATTTACATGTGTTCCCCATCCCGATCCCCCCTCCTGCCTCCCTCCCCATCCCATCCCTCTGGGTCTTCCCAGTGCACCAGCCCCAAGCACTAGTCTCATGCATCCAACCTGGGCTGGTGATTTGTTTCACCCTTGATAGTATACTTGTTTCAATGCTATTCTCTCAGAACATTCCACCCTCGCCTTCTCCCACAGAGTCCCAAAGTCTGTTCTGTACATCTGTGTCTCTTTTTCTGTTTTGCATATAGGGTTATCGTTACCATCTTTTTAAATTCCATATATATGTGTTAGTATGCTGTGTTGGTCTTTATCTTTCTGGCTTACTTCACTCTGTATAATGGGCTCCAGTTTCATCCATCTCATTAAAACTGAGTCAAATGAATTCTTTTTAATGACTGAGTAATATTCCATTGTGTATATATACCACAGCTTTCTTATCCATTCGTCTGCCAATGGACATCTAGGTTGCTTCCATGTCCTGGCTATTATAAACAGTGCTGCGATGAACACTGGGGTGCACATGTCTCTTTCCGATCTGGTTTCCTCAGTGTGTATTCCCAGGAGTGGGATCATTTAACATTTCTGAGCCTTGGTTTCCCTATTTGTAAAATAAAGTGATTACATTATATGAGTTGAAGCCCCTGCATACACGTTCCCCAGTTCTAATAATGTTTAGTGTTGTAGTAACAAGAACCCAAGACAACGTCAGAAGTTACAAGTCAGAACCAAAGCCACCACTTCACACTGTGTAACTTTAGGAACATTCTTTCTCTGAGTTCTGCTTTCAGGTGTATAGCAAAGTGATTCAGTTTTACTTATATACTTTTCTGATGCTTTCCCATTATAGGTTATTACAAAACATTGGATATAGTTCCCCGTACTATACAGTAAACTTCTATTAGTTATTTTATGCATAGTAGTTTGTATGTTAATCCCATAGTCCTAATTTATCCCTCCCCTTCTCACTTTGCCCATTGGTAACCATCAGTTTGTTTTCTATGTCTGTGAGTCTGTTTCTGTTTTGTATAAAGATTCGTTTGTATTACTTTTTAGATTCCACATATAAACGACATCATAAAATAGTTTTCTGTGCCTCTACCAAAGTGCTACTCCTCTCTTCCCCATAAGGGTAAAAATTATTCTTTGACTTTTTATGTCAATTACTTCCCTTCCTTGCTTTCTGTTCAATTTTTCCATATACATATGTGTGCTTAAACATTATAGTTTGGTTTTGCCCATTTTTATTTTTTTTAATTCTTCCAGTGCTATTGATGTATAATTGACATATAATGTTTGTGGAAGTTTAAGGTATAGAACTTGATGATTTGATAAACATCCATGGTGAAATCATGACTACAATAAAGGTCAGTTAATGCATCCATCACCTCACATAGTTATGTTCTATGTGTGTGGGTATGGGTGTTAGGAACATTTAGCATCTACACTGTTAACAACTTTTAAAGTATATGACACAGAATTGTTAACTACAGTCACCATACTGTTCATTATATACCCAGAACTTATTCGTCTTATAAATGGAAATGTATAGCATCTTCCCAAACTCTCCCCATTTTACCCACACCCTGGACATCACATATCTACTCTTTGTTTCTATGAGCTTGGTGTTTTTAGATTTCACACATAAGTGAGATCATACAGTATTTATCTTTTTCTGTCTGACTTATTTCATTTACCATCATGCCCTCCAAGTCCATCCATGTTGTCACAAATAGCAGAATTTTCTTCTTTTGTATAACTGAGCAATATTCCACTGCTTATATACACCACATTTTCTCTATCAACAGTCATTTAGGTTTTTTCATATTTTGACTATTGTGGATAATGTTGCAATGAACATGAGTGTAATTAATGTAGCTACTTAAAGGACTGAATGATATAAAAACATTTGAACACTTTAAACAGAATGCTTGGCACATAGTAAACTCTCAACATATATAACCTGTTATTATTGCTAACAATATGCATTCAGTTATGTCTGTGTCTATGTGAGTTTCAGATTTTTGAGAGCTGACAAATATGAGAGTTGACAAGAAATGTTCTGTTTCATGTTCTAAGGAAACTAATGATTTATGTTTCCAGAATGAACAGAGAGTGTAAGTAAAAGAGAAAATGTTTATTCGAGCTGGACATTGAGAATAATTAGGGTTGTAATTCAGGTCAAGAAGGAAAACCTGAGAAATTTTCATAATTAAAGCATAACTCCTGCAAATCAATAATAAAAGCACAGCAACCACATAGGAAAAAGGGGGCAACAATATAGTTGGAAATTTTTTTAAAAAGAAGAAACTAAAATGGTTGAAAAATATTTTTTAAATTCCTCCAGTAATACTTCCATCTAGCATTTCCATTTCTTGAAAAAATATGTACACAAAATGTCTGTAAAAGAATATCCATGCAGCTTTGCTTTTGTAATAACCATTCCTTCCCCCCAAAAAAGTAGATAGGTAAGTGGCATGATTAGGGAAATGTGCATTACTAATGGTACGTCTAATAATCTATTAAATGCTTTAAAAAATAATGAGGTAGATCCCATGGTGATATAGGAGGTCCATGATATATCTGAGAGAAACAAAGAAAGCTCCAGAACAAATGATTCCATTTTTGTAAAATCAAAATTCTATACACACACACACACACACACACGTATATAAATATGCATAGAGAGTGACAGATCATCAGCCCAGGTGGGATGCATGAGACAAGTGCTCGGGCCTGGTGCACTGGGAAGAACCAGAGGGATCGGGTAGAGAGGGAGGTGGGAGGGGGGATCGGGATGGGGAATACATGTAAATCCACAGCTGATTCATGTCAATATATGACCAAAACCACTACAATATTGTAAAGTAATTAGCCTCCAACTAATAAAAATAAATGGGAAAAAAAAAGTGTCTGAATGTGTACAGGTCAAAACTCTAACAGTGATTACCCCTGAAGAGAAATGGGAAAGATGAGAAACAGATTCTCACTTTTCATTTGATACGTGTTTCAGTGCTAAATATTTTTTCTGAATATATTTCCCTATTTATTTATTTATTTGGATGTGTTGGGCCTTAGTTGCAGTGTCCAGGCTCTTTGTTGCTTCTCTCTAGTTGTAACACGAGGGCTCAGCAGTTGTGGCACATGATTTACTTGCTTCACAGCCTGTGGAATCTTAGTTCCCTGACCAAGGATCAAAACCATGTTTCCTGCAATGGAAGGTGAATTTTTACCTACTGGACCACCAGGGAGGTCCCTAAATATTTTTTAAAATAAGTGTGTGTTACCTGAAAGAAATGTAAAACAAGAGGCTACATCTTCAAGGACTCAGGGCAAGGAGACACCAATCTATGCCCTGATCATACCTGGGCTTATCTGAGATTCCACCTTACAGTCGAATTTTGGAGCACAGATCAGAGAACTCCATGTCCAGGATGATCCCCTAAGTTCTGGCCTCCCCTCCTGGGATCAGCCAAGCTGCCAAGCCACAGTCACTAAAACTTATATTCCCACTAATATTGGAAGCGCTACTTTACAGGCCCCAGTCCCCAGAGAAGGCAGTGAGTTTGGACGATGACACACTTGGGACTATGAGGTGGTGGGAGCCATGGAATTCATGCAGAAGTGTGTAATAAAAAAACCTCCCAACGCCTTTCCCAGACATGCCTTCTTGCCCCTGCCAAGCAGAAGCACCGCCCAGTAGTCTTGGTCCTCAACCGTGTCAGCCCTTCCCTGCTGGGCAACTTGCTCTGTCTTCCCTGAGAGGACAGATCCGAGCTGCTGTCACAACAGGATGACACACGCCGCCTGAGGGATGATGGAAGTGCCAAGCCCAGCCCATTCCAGCCCAGAGGGGGTCCACAGTGAGGTGAGTGTCTGCTGAGGACTCCACGCTCACACAGCCCCTCCGACAATCCCTACACAGGCTCCCTGTAAATTCTGGAGGGAGGACCATCCTTCTCAAATTTGATCCTCCACACAGCGTGGTGTGTATTGCGACATTTGTCCTTGACTCCACAGGTCATCCTTTCCTTTCCCCTCACGGTGCCTCTTCCCTATGCCATCCTCAGGTATTCTGTGTCTTGATGGACTCTCTCCCCTCCCCTCATTAAAACAGAGCCACAAAAATGAAAGAAGGATTTACATAGTCAACAGTTTTTCCTTTTATGAACATTTTCTTGAGTGAAAAAAGAAACTATCTAATGGAATTCCAGAGACCTCAATCAGGTAGGGAGGGATTGTAGGTAATCAGCTTTGAATGACCCAAAAATCAGCCCCTGTTCGAGGCTGTCTACTTTGTCTTGCTTAACAACCAACCCAGATTTTTCTTTCCACATCTGGGCACTAATGTTCCAACAGAGAAACTCAGAGAACAGACTGTAATATCCAAATGCTTAGGTCTCTTTAGAATGAAATGCTTTATTATCACCAAAGTCCATGGATCAGACTGTCAGAAGTTATGGGAACCTTTGCTAGACAGAAACCAAGTTCCAAGTAGAAATGTAAAACAAACTTCTCACTGTTTCATAAGACTTGTTAAAGGACTTGTTATGTCCATAGCCTCCTCTGTTATTTTACGGAGCTTCTGCATGAAAAGCAGGTATTATTCATCCCATTTCCCAGATGAAGAAACTGAGGCCTTCCTAAGAATGGAGTGATTTTTTTCCCAAGATCTCAGAGTGTTCATGGAAGACCTGGGACTAAAGCCCAAATCTTTCAATTCCTGATGCCAGACCCATTCCTGCACCCCACCCTGCTTTTTCTTTAGCTATATCTTTCTCTATAAAAGCAAGACTTTTCACTAGTAGTTCCCCAGTCTTGGCTGCACAGCCCCATGCCTCACACCACATGTCAGGAGCTGACATGCTGCACTGTGGGTCAGACAGAATGACTTTTGCCAGCCAGAGAAGAGTGAGGACTCCAAGGTTCCAGGAAGCCCTCCGCCCCCACCTCTGGGGCTCTCTCTAGCTTCTGAGCAGCTACCACAGGAGCTATATGGACATTGCCCCAGGTACCAGCCATAGCCTGCTGACTCTCGAGTACAGCTCAGTCCCTTCTCCAGCCTTCCCATGTTTCCTAAGCCATGACTCAGGACCACTGATTCAATCAGGAGAGTTCAATTACAGTGACAGACTAACAAAAGGGACCCAAATGCAGGAAGAGAAAAAAACATAGGTGTAAATGAGTGAAGTGGGGTAGAGAGAGCCTTGCTTTTGAGTGAAACAGATCTATAATCAACCTGACTCCAGCCCTATGCCCTGTGTCCCTGGGAAAGCAAATTCATCCCCCAGCCCTTATTTTCCTGATCTGAAAGTAGGAACAATAATATCTACTCTCAAGTTCAATGAGGATTAAACTAGGAAAAAATAGTGTAGACATTTATCACTGGCCAAGTGCACAAGACAGCACAGTGGGAAAGGAAGGAACAAAGAGGAAAGTGGGAACTGGAATGGGAAGAGGACATTTAAGAGCTGGCACAGCCCAGGGTTAAGTGCATAGACATTGAGGTCAGCTAGAACTGAATTCAAATATCAATTCTACCACTTATTAACTCAACGTCTTTGAGCATTTCACAGAATTCCTCTGAGTTTCAATTGATCATAGACTTGCTGTGATCACCAGATGAGCAACACACATATAAAGCTCTCAGAACACTTCCTCATTTATAGTTAGTGCTCAGTCAATGTGGCTACAACTTGCAGTTCTCATTCATCATCATATCCTATTGAAATCAATTCAGGATGGTTCAATGGCATATTACAAATTTCCATATTTTTGTCATTGAAACATCTAAAGTTTACTCTCTTGAGTGCTTCCATGGTGACATCCTTTAATTTGGGATGTGAAAGCAGATAGACCAGGAGTGATGAATAAATCCATTTTCATGGGGCAGAAGCTTGGGCAATGAAAGGGCACTGTGATAGAGCCTTACACATATGAGCACTCAAGGTGTCCAGACACAAATATGAAGTCCAGTCGAACCACTTAACACTGAGTGATGCTGAGCAAATTGTTTTACCTCTCTAAGCCTTGGTTTACTCATCTGTGAGATGAGGATGACTGATGTGACTAGAAGTATGTTGGGATTACTATATGTTACATGTGATAAAGCATGTGAAAGTGCCTTCCACCAGGCAGCTCTTAACTCTTTGCACTTTTTCTCCCAACAACTGAACTATGAAATTTAAAAATTCTTGGGCTAGCCATGGACACAGCTAGCTTGTGGACTGCCAACTTTGATCTCCACCCAAAAAGCTATGAATGATGGCCAGACCAAATCATTATGTTTACCCTGTGATGAGAGTCCAGACTCATAGAATTTTGCTCAGTTCTGGAAACCACACTTTAAAGACAGTGACAGAGACTTCCCTGGTGATCCAGTGGCTAGACTCTCCACTCCCAATGCAGGGGACCCAGGTTCAATCCCTGGTCAGGAAACTATATCCTACATGCCACAACCAAGACCTGGCATAGTCAAATAAATAAATGAATATTTAAAAAAACACAAGGTGACAAAGCAGAGTAGGTTCACAGTAGAGGGACCCGGTTGACAGCACACTGTCCTCCTAGAAAAATCCATTGACTCAGCACAGAAAAAGTCTGAAAAGTTGATCAGAATAATTGTCACCATTTACTGAACACTTGCCAAGGACCAGAAAGTATCATTTAATCCTCAGAGCAACTTTATGAGTAATGTGCTATTACCATTCCCCCACATTTTACAAATGAGAAGAGCTGACTCATAGAGGGTAAGCAAATTCCTCTAGGTCATAGAACAATTAAATGGAAGAGCCAGGTTCTAGTCTAGTATCTGGGCTTTAAAACCCACCATGCAGTGCTTCCTCTGTTAATTCATGTTTAGATTTCTTGAGGACTTTTTATGTCAAAGAATAATTAACTTGTTCTTTGAGATTCCAGAGGACTAAACGCTGTGCAAGTAATATGACAGAAGTTAGTGTCACATACTAACAAAAATTAACTTAAATGGTGTGCTGAGAAGTAGATTAGGTCTCCTTCGATATCTCTCCTTTTTTTATTTTTTTGAGAGCAAAGAACTGGAAGCGCCCTGATCTCAAAATAGACTTGCTATCGAGTCCAAAAAGCCATTCATTTTCTTAATATTGCTGACTATTGCTTCTTTAGTTTATTTGAAGTTTTTATTTCCTGAGTCAATACATCTAATAAGATTTGTGATGGATGAAAGTAAGTCTTTTCTTTGGTAAGTGGGAGACAGGATAATGCATGAGGTGATATCTTGAAAACAAAATGATTTTAGTAAAAAGAATAAGTTGAAAATCTAGAAATTGATTCTCCTAAAACCATGTCTATGTACTCTGAGAAGTTTGTGGGTACTGCCAAGGGTACACATTACCCAAAATAGACACTACTTAACCAAATGCCCTTTGAAATCTCTTTTAACAAGGTTATGTAGCCCATTAGCAAGTTTTATTGCTGTAAATTAGATGTCTTAGTTTTAATTTGGGAAGTCGTATTATATTTTGTCACTAGCATACTCTGGAGTCAGACAAATATGACTTTAAGTTCTGATTTTGCCCTTCATGAGTTTAAACATTCTATGCCTCCATTTTCTGGTTTGTAAAACTGGAATAATAATGAATATGATAATAATAATAATAATATTTGCCTCATGGGGTTATTGTAAGAATCAAATATGATAATTAGCAAGGCCTTGATTCAAAGTAAGTGCTCTATAAATGTTATCTATGATGATAGTGATGATGCTACTGATAATGAAATATCCATAGTTCATTATTTTGGAAAATAATTAAGCACTTGATCCTGTCATCAATACCAAGTCATCCCATGTGCAGTTTACCCTGGAGCACAAAACTAAAAGTAACTAAACAGACTGCTCAGATATCAAGGTCTATAAAAATAATTCTTTTTGGAAAATAGTATATAAGCTCCTTTAAAAATTAAAAATCCTATATCATCCAGCTATTCCACTTCTGGATATTTATCCAAAGAAAACAAAAACCCTAATTCTAAAAGATATATGCAGCCTCCAGGTTCATTGCAACTTTATTTGCAGTTGCCAAGACATGGAAACAACTTGGTGTCCATCATTGGGCAAATAGATAAAGAAGGCATAAACATATACACAATGGAATACTATGCAGCCATAAAAAAGAAAGAAATCCTGCCATTTGCAACAACATGATTGAAGCTTGAGGGTATTATGATAAGTGAAACAAGTCAGAGAGAGAAAGACAAATGCTCTATGATCTCACTTATACATTGAATTAAAGAAAAAACAAGCTCACAGAAAAAAGGTTGGAAGCAGGGGAGTGAGGGGATGGACAAGATGGGTGAAAGGGATTCAAAGGCTCAAACTTCCAGTTAATAAAATAAATAAGTAATAGGCATGTAATATACAGCTTGGTGACTACAGTTAATAACATCATATTGCATATTTGAGAGTTGCTAAGAGAATAAATCTTAAAAGCCCTCATCATAAGAAAAAACAAATTTTGTAACTATGTATGGGGATGGATAATAACTAGACTTATTGTGGTGATCATTTTATAATGCATGCACTTATTGAACCACTATATTATACACCTGAAACTAATATAAAGCTACATATCAATCACATCTCAATAAAAAATAATAATAATCCTGTTTGTTTAATGGTAATAGATGGACAATACCACCTGGACCAGTGTGTCCCATTTTGTTCTCTTGGGCATTTCTACCCACCAGGAAGAGCAGATCCTGCTCTTTCTTCTTTTTCTGCTCATGTACCCCATCAACATTTCTGGCAACTCTGTCATCATCATCCTGGTTATCTCTACTCCACGCCTCCAAATGCCCATGTACATCTTTCTCAGCAATTTGGCTTTGGCAGACATCTGCTTCACCTCCACCACGGTCCCCAAGATGCTGCAGAACATTTTCTCCTCTACCAAGGCCATTTCCTACATGGGTTGCTAAACCCAGACTTATTTCTTCATTTGCTTTGCAGCCATGGAGAACTTCCTCCTGGCTGTGATGGCCTATGACAGATACATCGCCATCTGCCACCCTTTCTGCTACCATATGATTCTGAACAGGAAGCTGTGTTCACACTTGGTGGTCATGTGCCACATCCTCTCCCATCTTCATGCCCTGCTGCACACCTTTCTCATGGGCCGACTGATCTTCTGTGCAGATAACAGGATCCCCCACTTCTTCTGTGACCTCTACCCTCTGATGAAGATCTCCTGCTCCAGCACCCACCTCAATACCTTGATGATTCACAGGGAAGGAGTCATTGTCATCAATGGAGCTCTGGCCGTCATCATGGCCTCCTATGCCTGCATCATCTCAGCAGTCCTCCGGAGCCCCTCAGCCAAAGGCAAGCGGAGAGCCTTTCCTACCTGTGGCTCCCACCTCACTGTGGTGGCTATATTCTATGGTACCCTCACATGGGTCTACTTCCGGCCCCTTACCAGCTATTCAGTGGCCGGGGGTCGTATCCTGACTGTCATATACACAGTAGTGACCCCCATGTTGAACCCCTTCATTTATAGCCTAAGGAACAAGGATGTCAAGGGAGCCTTCAGGAACTGGATGAACAGGATCTGGACTTCTTCATTTAGATAAAGCCCCAAAACACAGTTTCAAGTTTTATCTATGATTCTGGAGAAAGATTTTTGTCCCTCGAGTATCTGTTTCCTTTAGAACTTCCCAGAAATATCAGGTATGTATCACAGTTTTCTCATTGGATATTGCCCAGAGATATTTCTTAAACCCGAAGTACGTGGAGCTATGTATTTAGTGTAAATCGGTGACAAGATTTTAATTACAGCTGAAGGTGTTCTGTGGGCCTGATATTTGACACCAGGATTGTAACTTTCAGAGTTCTTAGATGCAGGCAACAGAAACTAATTCTGGTTATTCATGAAGGAAACAAGTTTATTGAAAGCATATGTGAAACTCATGAATTTCCAAGAAGGCTAAGCCAACATGTTCAGCAAAATGGACAAGAATAAGAAAGGTCATATAGGCAAAACCATAGTCAAAATCATATCCCAGAACTGGTATGATGAGGTCACCACTGTAGCTAGGGTCTGTTCACTGCCACTTGAATCCCCACCAACACTACTGGAAATAGTCACTGGGCATAGCCTGTAGGGGCCTGAAAACCAGACGTGATCACTTCCAGAAAGAGCACTCACTTCTTATTCTCTGCATCAACACCTCTAGATTCAAAATAAAGTGGTGCATCTGATTGGCCAAGTCTTGGTCACTCACCTAAGCTCTAATTCCTGAGGGAACTGGAAGAACAATACTGCTACTTTTATATTCCATAAAAATAAAGGAGGTTCTGCCTCCCACCAAGACAAAGGAAATGGGGGAACTCCTCCAGAATAGGAAGAGGGACAAAATGACAAATGTCCACCATGGGGCTCAGAGTTACAGATGCTTCAGAATCGATCACCTGTCACAGCTCTCCAACTTGCACTTCCTTGACCTTGATGAGCTGCATTATTCTGGGATTACTTAACTTCTTTCTGTCTCAGGATCCTCCTAATCTTTTCTATAGTTGAAATGTGGAATTAGTCTATTACTATGTACTTGCTGTGATCCATGAAGGGGTTTCATACTGATCATGGGGTTCTTAAGGCAAGAATATTGGAGTGGTTTGCCATTCCCTTCTCCAGTGGACCACATTTTGTCAGAATTCTCCACTATGACCCGTCCATCTTGGGTGGCCCTACATGGCATGACTAACTCAGTGAAGCTTCACTGAGTTATGAAAAGCCCTTTGCCACAAGGCTTATGATACCACTCTAATGGCAGAAAGTGAAGAAGAAATAAGAGACTCTTGATGAAAGTGAAAATGGAACATGAAGAGCCTGGCTTAAACCTCAACATTCAAAAAACAAAGATCATGGCATCTGGTCCCATCACTTCATGGCAAATAGATGGGGAAACAGTGGAAACAGTGACAGATTTTATTTTCCTGGGCTCCAAAGTCACGGCAGATGGTGACTGCAGCCATGAAATTAAAAGATGCTTGTTCCTTGGAAGGAAAGTTATGACAAACCTAGACAGCATGTTAAAAAGCAAAGACATCATTTTGCTGACACAGGTCCATATAGTCAAAGTTATGTTTTTTCCAGTAGCCATATACAGATGTGAGAGGTGGAATATAAAGAAGGCTGAGTGCTTAAAAATTGATGCTTTTGACTTGTGGTGTTGGAGAAGACTCTTGAGAGTCCCTTGGAACACAAGGAGATCAAGTCAGTCAATCCTAAAGGAAATCAGTCCTGAATATTCACTGGAAGGACTGAGGCTGAAGCTGAAGTTCCAACACTTTGGCCACCTGATGAGAAGATCAACTCATTGGAAAAGACTCTGATGCTGAGAAAGATTGAAGGCAGGAGGAGAAAGGGGTGACAGAGGATGAGATGAATGGATGGCACCACTGACTCAATGGACATGAGTTTGAGCAAACTCTGGGAGATAGTGAAGGACAGGGAAGCCTGGTGTGCTGCAGTCCATGGGATTGCAAAGAGTCAGACATGACTTAGCAACTGAACAGCAACAATGTATTTGCTGACCAATCAGTGCTGGACATGGGCAACAGGTCCAAAATCCAAGATGTCTACCAATATGTTGATTATTGGGCTTCTCGGATGGTCCAATGGTTAAGACTCTGTGCTCCAAAGGCAGGGGGCCAGGGTTCAAACCCTGGTTGGGGAATTAAGAACCCACATGATGTATGGTGTGGTCAACAGTCATGTTGATTCTTCAGTTTTGTGGGTATAGGATCAAAAGGGAAAGTGAAAGTGGCCTCCCAGGACATGAAGCAGATGTCACAAGTACAAGTCAATTTAGTCCATCTGTCATAAAGTTTCTATTATGGCATACGGATTGCTATAGTCACAAAGTCAAGAAGGAAATAAAATTGTAATAATTTTTGTGTAATGAGCTAGAAGAAGGGTTTCTTATAACATATATGTATATAACGCTTGGTCAAAATTTACACCACTGAAATGAGTTTGAGAAGCTATACTGCCAAAGTCTTTACACCGGGATAATAAATCTTCCAAGGTAATGGGAGCCATCAGTTCAGTTCAGTCACTCAGTCGTGCCCAACTCTTTGTGACCCATGGACTGTAGCACACCAGGCTTCCCTGTCCATCACCAACTCCCAGAGCTTGCTCAAACTCATGTCCATCAAGTCAGAGATGCCATCCAATCATCTCATCCACTGTCATCCCCTTCTCCTGCCTTCAGTCTTTCCCAGCATCAGAGTTTTTTCCAATGAGTCAGTCCTTCACATCAGGCAGTCAAAATTTTTGAGCTTCAGGTTCAACATCAGTCCTTCCAATGAATATTCAGGACTGATTTTCTTTAAGATGGACTGGTTGGATCTCCTTGCAGTCCAAGGGACTCTCAAGAGTCTTCTCCAACACCATAGTTCAAAAGCATCAATTCTTGGGCACTCAGCTTTCTTTGTGGTCCAACCCTCACATCCATACATGACTACTGGAAAAAACCATAGCTTTGATTATATGGACCTTTGTTGGCAAAGTAATGCTTCTGTTGTTTAATATGCTGTCTAGGTTGGCCATAACTTTTCTTCCAAGGAGCAAGTATCTTTTAACTTCATGGCTGCAGTTACTATCTGCAGTGATTTTGAGAGCCATGGCACTTATAAAATGATAAGAAAAGATAAAGCCAACTTGTGGTTAGTTAGCTAACCTTTGCCAGTAAGTATCTTATATGCCAAAAAATTTTTTTCTGGATTCCATTTCCTGCCTCCAAGTCCCACCTTCCTCCTTCTCTGTCTTTAGGTGGCAGTTTCGTTACTAATCTTCATTCTTTACCCATGGATTAGCCTCACTTTTTTCTTTCATCCTCACTTCTTAGCACTCTAGCTTCTTCCAAGAATCCTCCCTGCTCCCATGGGAAGAATTTTCTTAAGGTGAAGAAATGATCAAGAGAGTAAATTAAACAATGTTTTTGAAGAAATGGATAGAATTGGGCAATTCCATCAAAGATTTTGTATTTAGATATCTTCCTATTCTAGGAGTTTACCACACAGAATGAGCATATGTAATGAATAAACATATATTTTATGTGTAAATACACACATATATTTTAGGTTCAGTATATTATTGTCTATGATAGTGAAAAATTAGAAAAAATCATCATGCATACTAATGGAATTTTTGGTTCATCATGTCCAGTGTTGTTGTTCAGTCGATAAGTCATGTCCGACTCTTTGTGACCCCATGGACTGTAGCAAACCAGGCTTCCCTGTCCTTCGCTATCTCCCAGAGTTTGTTCAAATTCATTTCCACTGAGTCGGTGATGCCATCCAACCATCTCATCCTCTGTCACCTGCTTCTCCTCCTGCTCTCAATCTTTCCTAGCATCAGGGTCTTTTCCAATGGGTTGGCTCTTCACATCAGGTGTCCAAAGTAATGGAGCTCCAGCTTCAGTATCCATTCTTCCAATGAATATTGGGGCTTACCTCATGACCCAGATGGTAAAGAATCTGCCTGTAATGCAGGGGACCTGGGTTCGATCTCTTGGTTGGGAAGATCGCCTGGAGAAGGGAATAACTACCCACTCCAGTATTCTTGCCTGGAGAATTCCATGGACAGAGGAACCTGGTGGGCTACAGCCCATGGGGTCGCAAAGAGTCAGACACGACTGAGCATCTAACAGTAACACTATCATGTTTAGTAGTTAGATAGTATCTATCTGTTCTTCCTTCCCTTCATATCCTTGCCATGGCTTCACTGAGAACAGAATACACATCTCCATACCTTTGACTTTGGACTTGTTTTAGCCCACAGTTTATGAATAGGGATAACAAATGCTGCTTCAGATAAAGAGCTTTGAATGGGTTTAGAAGATTTGGTTTGCCCTCTTGAGCTCTGGTCTTCATCATAAGAAGAAAAACTCACCCTGTGTAGTTAGGGTCACTTAGCTTGGATCTCAGGATAAGAAATAAATTGAACAGACCTGAACTTGACCTGGGGTCTAAAGCATGGTTGGCCCTTTCAGCCTCCAGACTTTTGACTGGGAAATAAAAGCCTGTTGTTATAAGCCACTGAGGTTTAGGATTGTTTCTTATTCAGGACTTTGCAGGAAATCCAAACTAATTCAACACACATACTATGAATTGCTGTGCAGTCAATACAAAGAGTGAGGCAGATTAATTTCTGGCCTTTCTCTCCTTTCATCAAGTCTTTGGATACATACAGATATGCAAACCCTTATCTAGCCATTCTTTGTCCTTTTCTCCCATCATTTCTTCATGTTTATGCTATTAATAATAAGTAATAATAATAATGATAGAAAATCCATATGTGGTAGTTAATGTGGACTGGTCATTTTTATGGTGTTTTACATACATTGTCCTAATCAAATCCTTATGAACCCTAAACCTTAATTATACATACTATTTCTCTCTTTATAAATGGATAGCTGAGGCAGAGAGTAATTGAATAATTGCCAAAGATCATACATATTTAAACCCTGTGTTTTTCTTTTTGTGATGCAAGAGCCTGACTTGAGTTTTGATTGAGGAAACATGCATTTCAAAGGCTACCTGACACATTGCCAGCCACACCCGCCTCCTTGGTTTAAAGATCTTGGTTGATTTAGATTAACTGTTTGTTTGGGCCACTTGATTTTATTCTTCCTGTGGTTGAAATTCCCACTCTTGGGTTTTAAATCCATCCACAAACAGTGAACCTTGAAGATGAATCTCGTATCTTCATTCCCAATAAAAGCAGAACTCCAAGCCCACACTCTGCCTCTATCAACAACCTCACTGGGTGGCCCAAGATGTGCTTGTACTTTCCAGGACCTGTGAGTAATAAACATTTTCTCCCCCCACATTTCCCCAAAGAGCTGCTGAGGGTGCCTTACAATCATAGTGAGAATCACAAGCGCCTGACCAGCTCACTGGTTATCATAGGCACAGAACAATCACACAGCAAGTGAGGACAGAGCTGGGATACAAATCCAGTCTGTCTCCAAAATCCATTCCCTTAACTGCTTACACTATACTACCTTCGACCAAGCCCTAGCATTTTCCCTTGGGTTTTTGAACTCTCTTTCATTCTGACTTCTTTAAGGAAAATAATTTCTGGGAGATCCTATGTTTGCACAAAAGAACTCCTTGATTCTATTGTTTCAGTGTAATTGTGGATAATACCTCCTTCATCTCTGAGGGATGTGTATCTTTACAACAACAGCAATCTATCTGAAAAGAAAAACAAGAAAACAATCCCACTTGTAATAACAATAAAAAGAACCAGCTACTTAGGAATAAATTTAACCAAGAAGCTGAAAAATCTGTACAGTAAAACCATAAATTCATTGATGAAAGAAAGCAGACACAAATCAAAGGAACAACCTCATGTGCATGAATTGGAAGAATGAATATTGTTAAAACATCCATGCTACCTAAAGGGTTCAGGAGCTGTGCTGCCATTCCCTGTTTGCCCGGGAACCAGGTTGGAAGTTGCTTGAGAGAGCTTCCTGAAAAGCCTTCGCAGGGCACCCTTCACCTCCTGGTTTCTCAGGCTGTAGATCAGTGGGTTTAGCATAGGGGTAACAACTGTGTAAAAGATGGCCACCTGACGCTCCTGGTCCAAGTCGTAGCTGGAAGACGGTCGGAGGTACACGCAGATCACAGAGCCATACAGGAGCAGCACAACCAGGATGTGGGAGCTACAGGTGGACAGGGCTTTACGCAGGGCAGCAACTGAGTGCATGTGGGCTATGGCCACACCAATGCGGACATAGGAACCTAAAATAAAGAAGAAGGGGCTCACCACCACGGCTACCCCCTCGGTAAATATTAACATCTCACTGACCACTGGCCGGGTGCAGGAGAGCTTCAGCAAGGGTGTGATGTCACAGAAGAAGTGGGTGACCTGGTTGCCACAGAAAGTTAAGCGGGTGACCAACACACTGTAAAGGAGGCTGTTGAGGCTGACGACCACCCACGAGGTCAACGTTATGCGTAGGCAGAGGCGATGGCTGATGATGGCAGAGTATCTTAAGGGGTCACAGATAGCCACATAGCGGTCATAGGCCATGGCCGCCAACAAGTGGCCTTCCATGCTGCCCACAGCCATAAAAAAGAAGAGCTGGAGCATGCAACAGTTAAAGGAGATGGTTCTGTTCACAGACAGTGTGTGCGTCAGCATCTGGGGGACAGTGATGGTTGTCAGAGAGATGTCAATGAAGGAAAGCTGGCTGAGCAGGAAGTACATGGGGGTCTGAAGCTTGGGGTCTGAGAGGGCAGCAATCATTAGCAGAGCATTGCCCATAACTGCCACCAGGTACATGGGAAGGACGATCCCAAAAATAACTGGCTGCATCTCTGGCCAGCTGGACAGGCCCAGTAAAACAAATTCTGTTACCTCTGTCCTGTTTCTCGTGGCCATAAGACTCAATCCGCATCACCCATGAAGAGCAAGTGTTGAAATAAGGCTGAAATTTACTCAGAGATAGCTTGCAGGAAACATCTTTTCTTGCACAGGTGTCTCTAGTTTTCCAAAATGAAATTTTTTTTCCCTTTAATTTCTTTCCCAGGCCATTATTTTTGTACTCATCCACTCACCTACCCATTCTTTAGTATATTTCAGGTTCATGTATTGACCACTTACAATCTCTCACTTTGATTAATACTAGTGACAACAGGATAACTCACACACAGTCCTGGATTTTTTGAACTTCACTGTATAACAAGTAAGTCATCACTGAACATATAATGTCTTTTGTGCTTCCTGTGTACATTCTATATATCAGTCATTTGATTCTCACAACAGTCACTCATGGTAGAAACTGCTTTCAACCTTTTACTACAGGTGAGAAAGCTAAAGCAAAAAGAATACGCCAGTGAAGATCTTATGTGGTCTGAGCAACAAAACCTGGACTTAACCCTGTACAATAAGTCCCTTATATACAAACAAGTTTTGTTTCAAGAATGCACTCATAAGGTCAACAAAGTTAGCCTAGATACCCACCTAACACAGTTGGCTACATAACACTGTACTGCAATATGTTGATAATACATTAAAAAATAAGAAAACACAAAAAATAAAGAAAACATATTAAATCTTACAATACAGGGCCTTAAAAAATGTGGTAGTACAGTACAACAGCTGGCGTACAAGGGCTGGCATCAACTGATTAGGCAAGAAGAGGTTCTGGCTTAAGGAGGCAGACGAGGTGGGAGATGAAGAACTGAAGGATCATCAGCAACAGGAGATGGAGGGCAAGCTGCAATTTCACTCACACCTGATGTTGATGGCACAAGTTGCGGTTCCTTGCTAGAACCAAATGCACATTTGCATCTTTGAAAGTTCACAGCTTGAAGGTTCATATGCAGGGAACTTACTGTGCAGTTTTACCAGCCTCAACCATCACACTTCATCATTTCTCAAAGTTGGAAGTAAAAGGGAAAGATCCTCAGACTCTGGCCAGATATCTGAGTCTCTACGTCTTTGCTGGGGCACTGAAGTGAAGATCTGGTCCTAGCTTTGCATGTCCAGAAACTCAACTTTTTTCTTTTTTTTCATAAGAGAGCTCTTGTTTCATTAAGTCAAATGAATTTACCTGGGATGAGACTAACAATGATAAATATAATTGTTGATTTTATTAGTGATTTATTTTCGAGGAATAATGTAATTTGCTAGTGGATGAGATTCTTGTGATTTTTCAGCTCAGGTTTTCCCTATAGATAAAATTAGGCAGTTCATCAAAGAGGTAACATTTTGAGGTTTTGGGGGTAACGATATGTTTATATATTTTCAGCATTTTCTCATGAATGTGAGTAAAATAATTTTAAAATAGTAGAGTGCAAGAGAACATATACTAAAAAGCAGAGGTCTCTTACCCTACGTTTACATACCTCTGTGTTTAGTTTGACCTCTTCTGGTGATTCACACCTCTCTGCTTCTATATACTTACTTATATATTATGTGCCAGTTTTTATCAATTAAAGATTATCTTTTGGCTCTTTATCCTGAAAGATAAAGTTTTATCTTATTTACATTATTACCACTCTTCCTTCTTTTCCTTAATTTTTTGGTGATATTTTAGCTCTTCAATTAGTCAATTTTCTGCTTTTAAATGATTTGCTTCAATATATAGTGCATCAACTTCAGACTGCACTTATCTTCCTCACCTCTGCACCACTACCCCTGCCAAACTTTGGAAAGCTATATCTTGATTTGCATATTGTCAAGATTGAAAACATACAAATCATGAATTGTAGTCATAGTTAAGTCTTCCAAGTAAATGCTAAAAATCAGTAGACAAAATTAACATTAGTATAACTGTGTCAATATTTATCATGACAGTGCCAAATCATGTGTTATGGTTGCATTTATTCTTTACTGAGTCCAGTGTTCCACACACCAAAAGATAATATTCCTAATATTAAGATAAAGAACAAAACCATTTTAAGGTCATCTCTCTTGGTGCTTTCTTTAAAGAAAAGCTCACAGGAGCTTAAAAGATAAAGAAAACTTACGTTTTCCAGTGTCTGTTCTTTTGTCTTTATTTCTTCATATATCCTTTCCCATGTCAGTGATATGGCTCAAACTATATGCTCTTATGATTCTATCATACATTCAAGCCAGTGATCACACACAGACATCTGTGTGAGACATGGAGGTATAAAAGAAGGTGAGAGAAAAACAAAACAAAAAAAAAGATGGGAAGAAAGAAAGATTGAATAAGTCCCTTCATGGGGAAAGGGTGACAGAAAATCATCCTTGAGATGGAAAGAGTGTCAAAGAGTATAAATTTATCCATCATGAGGATTAAAATGTAATAATATAGAGTCCAGTTTCTCTCAAGCAAAGCAAAACTGTATTTGAAAACCGATTACATGTAAAAACAGTCATAAGCAGTGGTGGTATTCTTGTTGGCTGACTTTTTCAACACTTATCTGTATATCTTGGCTATTTTCCAATATATTAACATAGTCTCATCAGAGTCTGAGCTCTGTGGATCCTGTTCAAGACAACTAGGAGAGATCTAGGATGCTGATTCTAGAAGACACAGAGAGGAGTAGTTCATTTAGGAGAGAGATGAAGAAATACACATATATAGATTTAAGCAACTCAAAATACCAAACTAAACTGAAATTTGGGAGAGAAACAAAACAAAGGGAAGAATTCCTGGAATGAGACAGAAAAACATCTCAGATTTCCCAATTTCCACCTGTACTTTAGGAACATAACAGAGTCCTGAAGAAAGGAGAGAGCTAGAGTGTCAAGCTCCAATTGTGCTATTCTTGTCTTTCTTCTTTAATGAAAGCACCAAGGAACATATAGTCTTCCCTGTTTTATCAATATCTGAATGTTACATGTATGTTTTATATAATGCCTTCTTGATCTAAATTCTACCTCTAGTCTTTTCCCCTGTGTTGATGAATCACAAAGGTTGAATCTGAGATGTATAAATATGAACCAATTTTTCTCTGTCCCAAGAATAAATCTTCAACATTCTCACAAAATAAATTAGGTCCTCTGTCCCACATTTCTTGCACCTGGGGGCTGAAATGTCTGTCCATACCCTCTCCAATTACATGACTATATTCTTCATCTATGCCTTAATATTTTCACTCAAAAACATATCTTTCTGTGTCATCATTGTCCATTCCTCCATCCCATTGCTTTTTTGGACTGTGACATTTGAACCTCACTCTATTCTTGGGTGTTTTGGGTACCAGTATCACATTGCTTTCTACAAGAGGGTTATGTGTTTACTTATTTCCTATTCCCTTTCTGTTTACTCTTAGGGCACAGTGTAACCTTAATCTCACCTTTTCTCTGTACCTAATGTACACTCAAGTTAGACAGTTTGGGTGGAACTGTGTTTCTTCTCCACATTCTCACAAAACTAGGGATTCCCTTTTTTGTCGTTTTTCATAAAATCTTTTCTATAGAACAGCTCATCCCAGTGAGGCAGCACCACTTACATGCACTCATTCTGGGATTCTACCAACCCCAGGAGACTCCAATTTTGTTCAGATGAAATATTATTTAGAATGGGCTGAGCCCTTGTATCTTCCTTTATCAACTGGGATGGTAGCACAGGTGGTTCCTCCTTCTTCCTTATATCTAAATCTCTTTGAGGCTAAGACCGTAAAGCTTCTAAAAACAACTGTGTCTGTAGGGAAGGTCTACCCCTTAGGGGACACACAGCCTTGCATCACAGCAACGGTTAGACAAGAAAAAACCTTAAGGGGAACTCGATTCCCATATCAGCATCTCAAGAAGCCATCTCTCCTAACCTAGCCTTTCTATAATTATTGAGTGTTTGTTATTAATTCCAACATTTTAACTCAGCTGAATTAATGGCAAGACACGAGGCTTTATGATACAGCAGTGGGACAACTTCATTGTTATGATAGTGCCATTCTGCTCGCCAATGACTTTCTCAGTTCCTGCCCTCACCGGATTGCATCCTTTTGATGGATTTCATTTAGTCATTTTGCTCTCTGTTTCAGAACTCTCAACCTCAGAACACTTGATTTAAAAACATCTGTGTGTACAAAATAAACAGAATGATGTAGAACACCATAATGAAAAGTCTCAGATTATATGAATATTGGGGAGATTCTTGGGAATGCAGACTGTTGAGACCAAGACCAACCATGGGTTGGGTTGGGAAATTTATAAAATTCCATAAAGATCCTCTATCCTGTTTCAGTGATTTTTCTCCTGGTGATGTGTTTTTGTTGATGTAAACCTTTACCTATTAGGGGCTTCCCTGATAACTCAGCTGGTAAAGAATCTGCCTGCAATGCAGGAGACCTGGATTCAGTCCCTGGGTTGAGAAAACACCCTGCAGAAGGGAACCGCTACCCACTCCAGTATTCTGGCCTCGATAATTCCATGTACTGTATAGTCCATGGGGTCACAAAGAGTGGGACATGACTGAGCGACTGAATTGAGCTGAACTGGACTGACTGAATAGGTGAAAATGAAAGTGAAAGTCACTCAGTCGTGTCCCACTCTTTGTGACCCCATGGACTGCAGCTCGCCAGGCCTCCCTTACAAATTCATGTCCATTGAGTCTGATGCCATCCAACCATATCATTCTCTGTTGTCCCCTTCTCCTGCCTTCAATCTTTCCCAACATCAGGGTCTCTTCAAAAGAGTCAGCTCTTCCCATCAGGTGGCCAAAGTATTGGAGTTTCAGCTTCAACATCAGTCCTTCCAATGAACACTTGGGACTGATCTCCTTTAGGATGGACTGGTTGGATCGCCCTGCAGTCCAAGGGACTCTCAAGAGTCTTCTCCAACAACACAGTTCAAAAGCATCAATTCAGCAGCATTCAGCTTTCTTTATAGTCCAACTCTCATATCCAAACATGGCTACTGGAAAAACCATAGCCTTGACTAGACGAACCTTTGTTGGCAAAGTAATGTCTCTGCTTTTTAATATGCTGTCTAGGTTGGTCATAACTTTCCTTCCAAGGAGTAAGGGTCTTTAAATTCATGGCTGCAGTCACCATCTGCAGTGGTTTTGGAGCCCAAAAAAATAAAATCAGCCACTGTTTCCCCATCTATTTGCCATGAAGTGATGGGTCCGGATGCCATGATCTTAGTTTTCTGAATGTTGAGCTTTAAGACAACTTTTTCACTCTCCTCTTTCACTTTCATCAAGAGGGTTTTAGTTCCTCTTCATTTTCTGCCATAAGGATGGTGTCATCTGCATATCTGAGGTTATTGATATTTCTCCCAATAATCTTGATTCCAGCTTGAGCTTCATCCAGCCCAGCGTTTCTCATGACGTACTCTGCATATAAGTTAAATAAGCAGGGTGACTATATACAGCCTTGATGTACTCCTTTTCCTATTTGGAACCAGTCTGTTGTTCCATGTCCAGTTCTAACTGCTGCTTCTTGACCTGCATATAGACTTCTCAAGAGGCAGGTCAGGTGGTCTGGTATTCCCATACCTTTCAGAATTTTCCACAGTTTATTGTGATCCACACAGTCAAAGGCTTTGGCATAGTCAATAAAGCAGAAATAGATGTTTTTCTGGAACTCTCTTTCTTTCTCAATGACCCAGTGGATGTTGGCAATTTGATCTCTGGTTCCTCTGCCTTTTCTAAATCCAGCTTGAACATCTGGAAGTTCATGGTTCACATATTGCTGAAGCCTGGCTTGGAGAATTTTGAGCATTACTTTTTTAGCATGTGAGATGAGTGCAATTGTTCGGTAGTTTGAGCATTCTTGGGCATTGCCTTTCTTAGGGATTAGAATGAAAACTGATCTTTTCCAGTCCTGTGGCCACTGCTGAGTTTTCCAAATTTGCTGGCATATTGAGCGCAGCACTTTCACAGCATCATCTTTTAGGATTTGAAAGAGTTCAATTTGAATTCCATCACCTCCATGGGCTTTGTTCGTACTGATGCTTCCTAAGGCCCACTTAACTTCACATTCCAGGATGTCTGACTCTAGGTGAGTGATCACACCATTGTGATTATCTGGATTGTGAAGATCTTTTTCACCTACTAGAGTTCTGAAAAGCTTGATTCTGATGGCATTGGGTTGGCCACAAAGGTCATTTGGGTTTTTGTAACATCTTACTGAAAAACCAAAATGAACTTTTTGGCCAAGTCAATATTTGCCAGTTTTTTTGGAGTTTCGAAGGAGGAACTGCCCCTGGAGATTCATCCTCTTTCTTTCTTTTTTTTTTTTTTTTTTTTTTTTGGTTCCAAATGCCTTTGTTGGCATTCAAAGTCTTCTGGCTTACTGTGCTTGTCCTTCATTGCAACTTGACCCATCATCCAATGAATTATGTAATTTTATTCAAGTCTTCACAAATTGGCTTATAAAATCAATGATCAAAATCTCAACAGACTATTCTGTAGAAATGGAGAAAAGCAAATCTAATATTCATATGGACTTGCAAGGAACCATGGATACCCAAAACAGTCTTGAAAAACACTAAAGAACGAAGACAGAGGACTCATGCATTTCTATTTCAAAATTTATTTCGAAACTACAGCAATGAAAATAATATGGAAGTCCAATGGTTAGGACTTCATACTTTCACTGCCAAGGGTCTGGGTTTGATCCCTGGTCCAGGAACTAAGATCCCATACAAGCCATGTGGTGCAGCTAAAAATTTAAATAAACACTTTGTGAAAAATACATTTTAAAAAGACTATGGTACATACAAAATGATAGACATATAGGCCAATAAAATATAATTGAGAGTCTAGAAAAGACCTATTTATCTTCTCAGCTGATTTATAGAACTATACTGGTAATCAAACTACAGTATATAAATGTAACAAATCAACACATTGTACACCTTAAATTTACACAATGCCATATGTTAATTGTTTATCAATTTAAAATGTTTTGATTATCACTGTAAATTTAAGAGATCACAAAATAGAGGTCACTGTCTAGTTCTCAAAAATCTAATTACAACCAATTTATTTTATCTATTGTTGAAATAGTTCACTGTTTCTTGTATTATGCAGCAAAGTATTTAGCTTGAATTTTCTTCGTATATTTTACTTTAAGAAGTGTAAATTAAAATTAACTGAAAATATTAATATACAAAACAGAATTCAATTGCATCAGAATAAGACATTCATACCATGAGACGCCCATGAAAACTGGGGCTCACTTGTGGAATAACAGAATCACAGCCCCTGTTTCACACTCACTTCTGGGCATGTATTTGCTCACTTAATGATAAAGGTAAGAAATTGACATCTCTATTTACCTAAACTTCTCTTCCACTAACTTTCTCACATACACCAATCCACTCCCCGCAAACCAGCTCACGAAATTCAATGTGACTATAGTTAAGTTCACTGTCTTTGCTTTAGCTCAGAATTTCACAATATTATTCACATATTTCTGCAACTGGAATTACATAACCCAGGCTTAGTGACACATTTCTATTCTCTGAAGATAAACGGCCAGAGGGAAAATTCTAGAGGCTTGCTGATGAGGAAGCCCTGAACATGTGTGGCATGAATGTGGGAGTTTTCACAGCTGTCAAAGCATCAGATCAACAAGAACTAAAACAGGAGTTCCATAAATTGCCCAGGCCATTCCCCCTTTTCAACTCCAAAAGCAGTCCTGCTCAAATCTGCCCACTTCTTTCCTCATCTAAACAACATGGCTCTTTGTTGTTGTTGCTCAGGCACTCAGTTGTGTCTAACTCTTCTCAATCCCATAGACTGCAGCACGCCAGGCTTCCCTGTCCTTTACCATCTCCCAGAGCTTGCTCAAACTCATGTCCACTGAGTCAGAGATGCCACCCAACTATCTTATCCTCTGTTACCCCCTTCTCCTCCTGCCTTCAATCTTTCCCAGCATCAGTCTTTTCTAACGAGTCCGCTCTTCATATCAGGTGGCCAAAGTATTGGAGCTTCACCTTCAGCATCAGTCCTTCCAATGAATATTCAGGGTTGATTTCCTTTAGGATTGACTGGTTTGATCTTCTTGCAGTCCAAGGGACTCTCCAGAGCCTTCTCCAACACCACAGTTCAAAAGCATGAGGCTAATCAGGAGGCCACCCTCCCTCCTCTAAGCAGCCTATGGAGTGCACTCTTGACATCCTTGTTGCGAAGGCTGTACACAAAAGGGTTGGCCAAAGGTGTAATGGACGTGTACATCACAGAAGCCACCATGTCCTGGTCCTGAGAGTTCTGGGAAGGAGGCTGGAAGTAGACCCAGATGATGGTGCCATAGAAAAAGAAAACCATGGTGAGATGGGACCCGCAGGTGGAGACTGCACGGCGGCGACCGGCTGCTGAGGGCAAACGTAGGATGGTGGCCCCAATGCGGACATAGGAGAGTACAATGAGGGCACAAGGGCCCATCATGAGGAAGCCTCCCTCCAAGAATATGGCCAGCTCATTGGGATGGATGTCAGAGCAAGAGGCTCGCAAAAGTGGTCGGTGGTCACAAAAGAAGTGGAGAAGGCGAACATTGCCTTCAGCATCCGCAGCCCAGGAGAGAGGCAAGAGGAGTCCCACATGCAGCATGGTGTGCACCACAGACACCACCCAACACAAGGCCAGTAAGCGGGCACAGCATTGGCGATTCATCATTGAATGATAGTGCAGAGGGTCACAGATGGCCATGTATCGATCCAGAGCCATGACAGAAATAACAAGTGTGTCTGTAACGCCAAACACATAGAAGAAGAAGAACTGAGCCAGGCAGCGGGCAGCAGGAATGACTGGGTCATGAGTGACCAGATGGGCCAGCAACTGGGGCAGAATGGCTGTGGACAGCCCCATGTCTATCACCGAGAGACCTCGGAGCAGATAGTACATAGGTGATTGGAGCCTGGAGTCCCGGGAGATGAGCAGCACTAAAGTCACATTCCCCATCATCGTGGTCAGGTAAATAGCCAGGAATAGGACAAAGAGGACAATGGGGGGGACTTCAGCTCCTGAGAACACGAGAAGCAAGAAAACTGGGGAATGTGAAGCATTAGGGGCACAGCCCATGATGAGTGACACAGAGCCCTTCTGAAAGAATTTTAATCAAAAGGCAAGTCATGGGTCATAAATAACAGCTCATAACAATTCTAGTTAATTTATGTATATTCTTCAAGCTCTTTAAAGACTTAAATTCAACTGAGCACTACAGCCCTTCCCAAGTCTTTGAATTTGTTATAGCATTTTTTCCATTACTTCTTCCTTTCCATCCACTCTAATGGGTTCTTCTATGTAACCCATCAGTTCAGTTCAGTTCAGTAACTCAGCCGTGTCCAACTCTTTGCGACCCCATGAATCACAGCACGCCAGGCCTCCCTGTCCATCACCAACTCACACAGTTTACTCAAATTCATGCCCATCGAGTCAGCGATGCCATCCAGCCATCTCATCCTGTCATCCCCTTCTCATCCTGCCCTCAATCTTTCCCAGCATCAGGGTCTTTTCCAATGAGTCAATTCTTTGCATGAGGTGGCCAAAGTACTGGAGTTTCAGCTTCAGCATCAGTCCTTCCAATGAACACCCAGGACTGATCTCCTTTAGAATGGACTGGTTGGATCTCCTTGCAGTCCAAGGGACTCTCAAGAGTATTCTCCAACACCACAGTTCAGTGTAATCCATATACCCTGATAAAGTCCCTTGTACTATAAAAACGTTTCATTCAATATTGTCTTTTCATTCCAACTACTATTTACCTTCTTCCAGTGACAAACTTCACAAAAAAATTTCTATACTCACTGTCTCTAGCTCCTCATGTTCTAGTCACACTGCATCACCTGGCCATCTTCATGATTTCTTCTGTATGAACCTGTAAGGAACATAAGGTATCATTTAATAGGTAACATATAAAGAAATTGATCTTTACAAGTAGTTGGTTATTGTAGCAAAATTGCTTCAGGTTGTCATGAACTAACTCGTTTTTCCCTTTTATTTGATTTGGTTGGTTAACAGCATCATCATTTTCACCCATTTGATGGACCAAACCAAAAACATGGGGACTCTCTCCATCATCTCCCCATATCCAATCACTCCTTGACTTCTTTTCCCTTACAGTAATCACCTACCTAAAAAATCTTCTTGAAGCGTCATATGAGCCCATTGGAGAGCACCCACAGGTAATGACTGCTGCATTCTTCCCAGAAAAGACTAAATTAAACCCTTGCTCATCCCTTGGAACCCTCCCTCAGGACTGACATCAGACTGTATTCCTCCAGACTTAATCTTCTAAGATTGTCTAACCCAAACTAGAAGCCTTTCAAAATGACACAGCTCATGCACCCTCCTTGGATCCAGTTATCCCAAGAAAAACTCATAATCTCATTCCAACAAATTCTGGAAATAGAGCCTTCTCAAATTGTCCTCCATGCGCTGGCAGGAATTGCACTTGGGCCCTCCCCAAATGTTCATTAAGGCCTTAAATAATATTTTTAGATGTATCTTAGTTTCCAAGCTTGTTTTCTTAAACTATCTTTTCATTTTCAGTTTTTAATATAATAGCATTGTTACCAAGTAATTAAATCTCTATGAGATTAGTTCTTAGAAGCATTTTGAGACTCACTTTGTGAAATAAAATGTGACTAAGTGGACCTATGGAATACAGAAAGTGGCCCCAAAACAAACTCATAATTTTTAGAATTGACAAGGCATTCTCAGTGAATGATGGATTATTCAGCTAAATACTGTACTATATGTATATATATTTTCAGTTCTGTTCAGTCACTCAGTTGTGTCCGACTCTTTGCGACCCCATGAACTGCAGCATGCCAGGCCTCCCTGTCCATCACCAACTCCCAGAGTTCACCCAAACCCATGTCCATTGAGTTGGTGATGCCATCCATCCATCTTATCCTCTGTCATCCCCTTCTCCTCCTGCCTTCAATCTTTCCCAGCATCAGGGTCTTTTCAAATGAATTAGCTCTTCCCATCAGGTGGCCAAAGTATTGGAGTTTCAGCTTCAGCATCAGTCCTTCCAATGAATATTCAGGACTGATTTCCTTTAGGATGGACTGATTGGATCTCCTTACAGTCCAAGGGACTCTCAAGAGTCTTCTCCAACACCACAGTTCAAAAGCATCAATTCTTCAGTGCTCAGCTTTCTTTATTGTCCAACTCTCACATCCATATATGACCACTGGAAAAACCATAGACTTGACTAGACAGACCTTTGTTGACCAAGTAATGTCTCTGCTTTTCAATATGCTGTCTAGGTTGGTCATAACTTTCCTTCCAAGGAGCAAGTTTCTTTTAATTTCATGGCTGCAATTATCATCTGCAGTGATTTTGGAGCCCAGAAAAATAAAGTCAGCCACTGTTTCCACTGTTTCCCCATCTATTTCCCATGAAGTGACGGGACCGGATGCCATGATCTTAGTTTTCTGAATGTTGAGCTTTAAGACAACTTTTTCACTCTCCTTCTTCACCTTCATCAAGAGGCGCTTTAATTCTTCTTCACGTTCTGCCATAAGCATGGTGTCATCTGCATATCTGAGGTTATTGATATTTCTCCTGACAATCTTGATTCCAGCCTGTGCTTCCTCCAGTCCAGCATTTCTCATGATGTACTCTGCATATATTTATTTTAATTGTGATCTATTTATGTTACACAACACTTGAAACCAGAACCCTGTGCATCAATAAGCTTAAGTCTTCAACACGTATTAACTGAAAACTGCCAGTTCAGGTTGTTAGAAAAGTACGGCAGATATGAATTTTTAAGATGTGAAAATACTGTGTTATTTTTGTAAAACAGATATATATTATGACTACTTTATTTAGGATAGTGTGTGCCTTCTTTGGGGGAGAAGTAAGGGTAGAGGATAACATAAGCAAGTACTATGGGTTTTAATTGTATCTGTAACAGTTTATATTTTCAAAATAAGAATTGAAACCAAAAAGGGAAAATATTAAGCTTTGTTAAAGTTAGATATTAAGTGTATGTACTTCATTGCCTTTGTCTCACTATACTTTTCTATATTGTGAAACTTTTCCAATTAAAAATACTAACAGTAAAAGCAAGGATAGCAACTGAGATATGAGAGTGTTTTCCTATATTTTCTTTATTCATTCCATCATAAGACTAAGCACACCATTCTAAATCAAAATAACATCCACCATAGTCAAATCACACACTCAGCATCAGGACATTCAAGACAGTATGTCATGCAGAATCCAAAATTAGGTAATATTCATCTTAGACCTGGGATACTTGGGTTTAGCTTCAAAATAATTTTCCAAAACCTTACAGAAAATAAAAGATGTCACAATACATGTGCACTGTAACTGTCAGTCCTAAAATAAGCCAATGAGCCACAAAGTTTCCCTAAATTGTTTTTCCCCAATCTAAGGTATATTCCATGTTTCCAATTACCATTCCTATTTCTCTTCTCATTCTCATAAGTTCTACAGTGATTTTCTGATGGAAGCTCTTTGTTTAGAGTTTGATTCTAGAGATCCAGAGCCAAAGAAAATTTTTAAGCAGGATTTGTAATAGCGGGGAGAAATCTTTAGCCAAATTGTAAGAAACACAGTAGAGGAATCATCACTGCCTATGTTCCTCTGGCATCAGGAACTCACAACTGGGTTAATCATAACACTTGGTTGATGCTACAGCCTCTTCATTGGTCTGAGCATCAGCTTCTTGCTTGCTCCTTCGGCTTTGAGTATGATTAAACGAGCATTAACTTACTATTCAACACAGAAACTAGAATATTGATGATAATTCATCCCTACTTCCATGAACATTATCCATCACCTCTCCTTGTCAGTCTTCGCCTAAGATAACCAACCTCCTGAATCTCAACTCCAAAGCAGCCTGCTCAAATTTTGCCACTTCTTTCCTCATCTAACCAACAAGGCTTTTTGCTGTTGTTGTTTTTCAGTTGCTCAGTCATGCCCAACTCATTGTGATCCCATGGACTGCAGCACACCAGGCTTCCCTATCCTTCACCATCTCCCAGAGCTTGCTTAAACTCATGTCTATTGAGTCAGGGGTGCCATCCAACCATCTCATCCTCTGTCACTCCCTTCTCCTCCTACCTCTTTCTTTTGTTAATATATGCTTATATTTGCTATATATCTGCTATAGGTATTCCAAGAAGAATATTATTAAGTTTTAAACGATTGGAAATTTATAAAAGGGTAAAAACCTTTAAGTAATTTGTGGTTATCTCATTTTATGCCTCAATATTATATTACTTAGATTCACTGACATTATTGGCTATCTTTCATTGCTATGTAACAGCTTTTTGTGTGGATGCACCACAATGTATTTAACCATTCACTGTGATGTGTATTTGTGTTGTGTACCTGTTTCTGCTATACAGAGTATGGGCCTAGGCTGACATAAGTTTATATTTCTGTGCTCCAAGTTACTAACTCTTTTACATGACCAAGTGTCTTGACTTGTCCAAGTTTTGTTCAAGTCTCAGATTCCTTTACCATAAAATGGACATAGAAACTATGCAAAGTTGTTAGAATACAATAAAATGCCAATTAGTGTTTTAAAATTGTAATTCATATCTTATGCTCTATCAACTATTTGCTCCATTTCATACATGTAGTATAATTATAGTCTACTTACAAAATAATTTATTCAAAGTTTTGCTGACAAGGTTATCAGTGAACAATCTTCACCATATGCAATGATATTTAACAATGTTAGTGTTAGTAGTAATAGTGGTAATAATAAGTAACATTTTTTGAATCCTTGCTATATGCCAAACACAGCACAATGCATGCTACATGTGTGATTTTATTAAATCTGTACTGTATTAGACACTATTTTATTCCTCACTTTACAGATGAGGAAAGTGAGGCAGAGAAATTAAAGCAAACTAGCTTTAATACTACACAGCTAGTCAATGGCAGAGCTGAAATTTTAACACAGAGAATTGGACATCCTGGCTATTGCTTCTCTCAACTCTTCTTCATTTTCCTTCTCTACTTATGGCATTATTAACCACTATCCACCCCCCCCCCACATTCTTGACATTTGTTTTCTTCTAATCTCCTTACTGCTGCAAAACTATGAATTTCATCTTGCTTCTCTCAGTGGTTAGTTCTTTGCTATCTACTGTTTTCTCTTTTCCCATTTGCTTCGCCACAAAGGGTCCCCAAGAGCAAACCTGAAAAACCATGTCTAGTCCTAGAGCCTTATTGACCAACTTAATACTGACTATTCATAAATCCATATCTCCAAACCTAGCTGACCTCACTGCTACAGTAAAGAACTAGATGAACCATGCGATAGTTCTGATAAAAAATAAGGTTCATAATGAAGCAGAGTATATAGGGAGGACTAAGAATATAGATGAAGGAACTAGAGAGAATAGTGAGGATTGGAAGAGAACATGAGACACAAGAACCATCCAAAAAAAAGCACAAAAGGAGGTGGTATATGGAACAGGGAATAAAACATAGGTTTAATTACTACAAATCATCCACATTGGAGACTTTCAATAATTTATAAGAGCAATTGCCAAGACTATTATTCTCACAAAGCACAGTTGTTACTTTAAATAATGATGGGCAACTGTAATTTGCATCTTTGGAAATGTCTGAGAAGAGAGAGAACAGAAGGGCTGGGTTTTAAAAGATTCATCTGAATACCTGAATTTTCCTATAATTCCCAGGAAATAATTTTGGCTAGATCAAGGAAGAAGGTAATCACATGATCCAGAAGATCATTTACTTATCATCCACTTACTTATTAATTTGTCTATTATACAAATATTTCTTTTCTGTGATGGGACATTAAGACAAGCTAGACAAGCTACACAGACTCTATCGTGAAGAAACCACAGCATGGAAAGAAAGTAAGACCAATACTGGATGAAAAACAGTGTGATAAGTGACAAACATAAGCAAAGGGGCTTGTGGTACTTACTTGGAACATGTCCGGTCTCAGCCTTAGGTGAGGTCAGGGATGGGCTGAGTGAAAGAAGAGATTCCCAAGAGTTAACAAAATCATAGCAGGGTGTAACATAAAAACTCTTCTGCGTGCTGAGTCACTTCAGTCATGGCTGACTCTGTGCGACCCTATGGGCTGTGGCCTATCAGGCTCCCCAGGCAAGAATTCTGGAGTGGATTGCCATGCCCTCCTCTGGGAGATCTTCCGAATCCAGGGATCGAACCTGTGTCTCTTATGTCTCCTGCACTGGCAGGTGGGCTCTTTACCACTAGTACCACCTGGGAAGCCTCTTCTAGTTGATACCAAAACTGTCCTCCATTTTACTCAATGAGCAGCTGGCATTCTGTATGAATAAACTGAATGTGATATAACTAACTATGTGCGTGCCTGTGTGGGTACATATGTGCATGTTGTATATGAGCTTCATGTATATGACAAAAAGTCAGAAAATAATTATTGAAAAGCAGAATTTATTCTCAAATTGGAGTTTCTTCTAAACTTTTGTTTCTTGACATTCCATATTTCTAAAAATAATTGTGTGGCTTCCATGAAGAGATAATCAGAAGGAATGCTGAGTGTCAGAGACATAGAAATGAAGACACAATAGAGAAAAGAATTAATGGGAATGGAAAACAAAGTAAGAATGAAAAGTAGTGGGAAAGGGAGGATGAAAACATAGGATGGAAAGAGTGTAGAGAGTGAATGGGCAAATGGAAAAAAAATGAGGAAATAAGAGGAAGAACTTTTGAAATGAGAAGAGAGAGAAACATAATTAAGGAGGGAAAACTTTTTAATGATTGGGACAGAAATAAGGAGCAAAAATAAAGATTTGGGGGAGAAAGGAGGAAGGCATGTGGATACCACTACGAGAAGGGTGGGAATGTGAAAAGAATAGGAGAACAGAATGGAGGGGGGTCATAAAATGGTGCAAATGAAAGAGAAGAGTAGGCAGATGTGAGAAATAGAACATCAAGTGGGAATGAACAGAAAGGAGAGCTAGTGAGCAAGATTGTCATGGTGAGGTGAGAAGAGAATGGCTGCTAGAACATAAAGGAGAAAGGATGATGTTAAACAGGATGTGTCCAGAGTGAGAGACAGGTTATTATTATAGAAAGATAAGAATTGGTCAGGAGAAAACAGGGCATAGAATGAAGGCTAGTTTTCCAGCTCACACAGTCACCTGGCAAGAAAGGACTTTTACCCTGGACTTCATGGCTTCAGCCTTCTGCCAGAGATCAGGGATCTGGCCATGGTGCTGAATAACAGATCTGTGCATGGGACAGGAAGCCAGGACTAGGGAGGTGAGGTGGGATTTAGAGATTGTGGGGCCCTAGGGACCTCTCCTCTAGAGTCACCTGGGGGAAGTGAGGTATACTGCCTGCCATTGCAGAGAGCAAGAAAGTACGGACATACTCTTAAGGGAAGGCTAAATGCACTTCAAGTCCCTGGCAACAACTTCATGCCACTGATCCTGATGCGATGGGAGACAACTTCATCAATGTTCAGGCAACACAAATGGCAGACTCTTGTGTCTCATTACCCAAATCACTCACTCAGTCATCACTGTATTTTCTTCCTGTGATTTAATAAGCATGATGTAAGGGCCTAAATTATAGCTCTGGAGATAAATAGAAGTAACTATATTTCTGAGATATACCACTTACAAATTTTGTGCATTTGCAATTATTTAACACTTCTTCACTCTAGTCTAGGCTTCCCTGATAGCTCAGTTGGTACAGAATCTGCCTGCAATGCAGGAGCTCTCAGTTTGATTCCCGAGTAAGGAAGATCCACTGGAGAAGGGATAGGCTACTCACTCCAGTATTCTTGGGCTTTCCTTGTGGCTCAGCTGATAAAGAATCCAAAAAACATAGGAAATTCACAAAACCTAGTAGTAAAAACCCCAAATAATCCAATTTTTAAATTGGCAAGAGATTTGAATAGGCATTTCTCCAAAGAATGGGCTTCCCTGATAGCTCAGCTGGTAAAGAATCTGCCTGCAATGAGGGAGACCTGGGCTCGATCCCTGGGTTGGGAAGATCCCCTGGAGAAGGGGAAGGCTACCCACTCCAGTATTCTGGACTGGAGAATTCCATGGACTACAGCCTATGGGGTCGCAAAGAGTCAGACATGACTGAGCAACTTTCACCTCACTTCACTGACTGTAGTCTATTTATGTAGAAAGTGCTAATAATACCTAATTTTTAAGTAAGTGATTGCTTTAAAGATTAGAATATTATATAAAAAGTTCTGATTATAGAGACTGTCATGTTGTAAAAGGCTCAAATAATAAATTTTCTTGTTTTTGGCACCACCAGTCCTGCTACAATCACTGTGGGTGTTACACAACCAAAGTGAGTTCAGGTTTTTCAGGCTGGTAGGATGCACTTTGAAAACCTCAACTACTCCATTAGACTTTGTGCTCCTGGAGGGACGGGGCTGTGGTTAATTCACCTCTGTATCCAGTGTTTAGCATGGTATCTGGCACAAAACAAGTACTCAAGAAAGAGTGGCTGGCTAAATGACCAGCCAGTGACAATCCTTCTCTCATTCACCCTGGTTCCCTACAGCCTCCCCCACAAAAAATGCCCTATCTTGCCTGTCATTCTCCAACAGAGTATTTACCAAGAGTAAATATTGATGGGATTAAGGAATTTTTTTCCCCATTACTTCCTCTGCCTTCACAAAGAATTAGTTAACTCATTCTCCAATCTCATTACTAAGTTACTTGAACATCCATAATCCATAAGAAAGAGGGATCAGTGTGTTATTGAAGCTTTTATAATAATAAAATACACAGTCACACACTTTTATGGTGCTTTAATCCTTTTCATGTAAGTGAGACAGAACAGACACAATGCTCACTTGATTAAATCATCAGAGTCAGAGACTCAGGACCAGGCTTTGATCTCTGGCAGCAAGCAATGTCTGGACTCTGGAAGCCTCTTTTTAGAAGCCTTACTAATGAAATTCCATAGCTTGTATCCATATATTTATTTCCAATGGCAATTACAACAAAATAAGATAAAAATGAGGTCACCCAATCTTGATGTTGTTAAGTAATTCTACATATCATTAAAATGGCTTGTCCCAACGTAAGCGTGAAATAATTGCCCAACATCTTTAATAATATGGCTGTTGAACAATTTAAGTTTAAAGACTAAACTTTTGGAATTGATACACATTTTATAAAATAAGTCCTTAATGTCAACTTTTTTTAAGTTATTCAAGCTATGATTTATAATTAAGAAAGCAATTTAGAGTGACAGAAATTAATTCACAACTTTTACTCTTCTGACCTTATTAGTTAAAAAGGTATTTCCTAGTTTATACATTCCAATTTAAAGAAAAATGGAATTAATTATAAGAATTTTGATTTGTTGTGAGTTAATTTTTGTTACCATTTCTAATATTTATTTATTTCACTTGAGAGTCAACTAGCAAATTCTACGTTGAAATTGAAAGTGTTTTTCAGTGTCTTCCATAAATAAAGATAAATTCAGATGCTATTTTCTGTGATTTCAGAAATAACTAGATTGGATACTATTTAATGTGGATTTATGTAATAGGGCAACCCATACCTACCTTCCACTAAAAGTTGTCGATTGACCTTCATTAAAATTGATTTTATATGACTGATTACTAGAAAGTTTAATTAAACACCTGGTTTTATCTGAAACTAGTAAATAAAGATTTGAAATTATTAATATCATTTTGTCATATAAAAATCTCTATATGCATTTACAGTATTGGAAAAATTAAAAACCAGAAAGATTTAACTTCAGAACTGTACTTGAATTTAAGACCCCACTGATAATGCCACCATTATTGATTTAGCTTCACTTAAACAACACATTATATGTCTTTTAATTAGTCTTTTTATTTTAAATGTATCTGCAATACTTGGCTTAAATTTAGTTTGTATCTGTATTAAAGTTTTAAAGTTAAAACTGCATATTAGTATATTTATTAAGGCTTATAGTTTTCTGTTCATTCACATGATACTGATACAACAAAACATGTTAACCCAGGGATTCCAAGGGAATTTTTTCATTTGAAAGGAATTCATATATTGCATAAGTTTGATGACTACTGTTTTAGATGATTTACCAAAAAGTGATCCAAAAGTGACTGTCAGTATATTAATATATATTGCTTAAATCCCTGGGGACTGGAAGGATATCAGGGGCTAATTTACATCTCTTCTTTCCTCAAGTTGTAGAATATGCAATATAGCTTGTGATCACCATGCAGAAGTCAAAAACTTGCTCCAAGCAAAGGTTACACTCGGTGTCCATTACACTAGGCTGTAATTTCCACAAACTGGGACTCATTTTGAGTCCAGCATTCCTGTGGTCAAAACAGCCAGAAAGAAACTCAGGACTCAGGCCAGCTAGAGGAGACTGGTCATCACGTTTGTGAAGGATGGGTGCTGGAGAAGAGTTGGTTGATGACATGCTGTAAGTTGAGCAAGGTGAAAAAGGAACATATCTCTCAAGGACAGAAAAGGCTCTGTGAGAGGATAATAATAACATTGAAGCTGAAGCTCCAATACTTTGGCCACTTGATGCGAAGAGCTGACTCATTGGAAAAGATCCTGGTAAAGACTGAAGGCAAAAGGAAAAGGGAGTGGCAGAGAATGAGATGGTTAGATAGTATCACCAACTCAATGGGCATGAATCTCAGCGAACTCCGGGAGATACTGGAGGACAGAGGAGCCTGTCGTGCTGTAGTCTATGGGGTCACAAAAAGTTGGATATGACTTAGTGAATAAGCCACCAGAATGATAACAAAATACTGGTTAATATGTTGAGTATTGATTATGTGACAGACACCATGCTAAACTATTATATATTTTGTTCATTTTGTACTCACAATAGCACTTTGGGTTAGTACTATGAAAGGTAGCTTAGTTTTTAGGCTAATAGCCTGGGAAGTTGTAACCCCACCTCTATCCCTTACCAACTATGTGATCTTGGGCAAATGTTCTAACCTATATATGGACTTCAGTTTTCTCATCAGTAAATGAGGATAATAACAGTTCATACCTCATGAAGTCATTAATTAGTAATCAATGAGAATATATAAAGTGTTCAAACAAGGCCTTAATCACAGGAAACAGTACCCAAGAATTCTTTTTCCTGTTGAAATACTTCAAAAGTAGATAATTGAGGTTCTCCACAGTCTTAATTCAACAGAGATTCAGAACTGGACCTGAATTTAAAATCTCCACTATTAGTGTCACCATTTTTATTTGATTTCATTTAAACAGCATCATATGTCTTTTAATTAGTGTTCTTATTTGAAATGTGTCTACAACACTTGGCTTGAATTTAATTTGTTGCTCTATTATTGTAGAGTTAAAATAATATGCTAATAAGTTTACTAATAAACTTACTATTATTTCTTTACTCTTTGCTATATAAATAAATGTCTTTGTTAAATTTTAACAATGATTAATTCTTAGTATGTCTGAAACCAGACCTATGTTCTTAACCACCAACTTTAGCTCTTTCCTATGACTGTGCTAAGTGAAGTTGTAAGAACATATTTCTCCAACTTCCCAATCTTTCTCTTACTAATTTTTAAAGGAATCAATTCTTGTTAAATATAAAGACTTTGTCATAAGGACATTATTCAACCCATTCATGCTCAAGATACTCTTGGAAATTAGTGAAAAAGCAGTTCCATTTATCTGAAAACCTACTAACTTTGACTATGGACTAATGATTCACTCATCCGGACATTTTGTTTTCAATTTTATTGAAGTATAGTCAATTTACAATGTTGTGTTAATTTCTGCTGTACAGCAAATTGACTCAGTTGTACATATATATTTTTCATATTCTTTTCCATTATGGTTTATCACAGGATATTGAATATACTTTCCTGCACTATACAGTAGGACCTTATTGTTCATTCTTGTATTTTTTTAAATTGATAACCTATTATGTGTAGGGATGGGCTTCCCTGGTGGCTCAGCTGGTAAAGAATCTGCCTACTATGCAGGAGACCTGGGTTTGATCCCCGGGTTGGGAAGATCCCCTGGAAAAGGGAATAGCTACCACTCCAGTATTCTGGCCTGGAGAATTCCATGGACTGTATAACCTATGGGGTCACAAAGAGTCAGACGCAACTGAGTGACTTTCACTTTCACTTATGTGTAAGGCATTCTGATAAGCATTAAGGATATACCAGTGAAAAATAATTAATTGTACCCCAAATAGATCCTCCATTCTAGCGAGGATGAAAGATTAAACATAATGTCAAGTGTCATGTAAATAAAAGAGAAGTACAGTTACAAATGAGGGAAGTTTCATTAGCATTATTCTACATATGGATGAATGAAACTATAAAAAGGAAGAGGTTCATTCCCGCCCCCACAATTTGGAGACAATATGCTAATACTAGCTCAGTCTGAATATAATTTCTCTGCTAAATAAATCATTGTCTTCCACGTGGGAAGTCAGTGTCCTGCTAGTTCAAGAATATTCCTTTTCTCTCTGCTCTAACCATGCAGGGTCAATTTCTTGGGGTTCGGACAATGTTTTTGTTCTGAAATTCCATCAAATCCCCTATTATATCTTATAACTATATCCCTAATACATTCTCAGAGAAGGTACCACTCCCTCTCATCTTCCATAAAATCTCTCCATCTTTCCAAGTCCTCCACTGCTCTTCACATTTATCTCCTAGGCCAATTGTTTTGAAAACACTAAAGAAACTTTTTCAGCTCTTTGTATATATAAAGTACAATGGGAAATCAGGAAGGGACATCTAACTGTAAATTGGGCTTCCAAGGGCTCAGACTGTAAAGAATCTGCTGGCAATGTGGGAGACTCAGGTTTGATTCCTGGGTCAAGAATTTTCCCTGGAGAAGGAAATGGCAACCCATTCCAGTATTCTTGACTGGGAAGTCTCAAGCACAGAGGAGCCTGGTGGGGAACAGTCCTTGGGGTCACAAAGAGTCTAATATGACTGAGCAACTAACATTTTCACTTTCAACTTTAACTTACATACATAAGTGTAAGATAGCTAGATAGATATCGCATTTTCTTTTTCTACTCATCCATCAATGGACATTTAGTTTGTTTTCACATTTTGGCTATCATAAATAAATCTGATGTGAACATGAGAATGTTCATTTGTGATGAGTCATCTCAGAGATTTTTATTTCTTTTCCTTTGGCCATATACTCAGAAACAAGATTGTTCAATCTTATAATAGTTCTTTTTTATTTTAATTTTTATTTTATATTGGGTATCATTGATTAACAATGTTGTGTCAGTTTCAGGTGTACAGCAGTGATTCAGTTATACATACATGTTTATCTATTCTTTTTTTTAATTAATTTATTTATTTTACTTTACAATATTGTGTCAGTTTTGCCATACATTGATTTGTTTTTTATGTTTTTTTAATTTTTTTCATTTTTTATTAGTTGGAGGCTAATTACTTTACAATATTGTAGTGGTTTTTGCCATACATTGACATGAATCAGCCATGGATTTACATGTGTTCCCCATCCTGATCCCACCTCCCGCCCCATCCCATCCCTCTGTCTTCCCAGTGCACCAGTCCTGAGCACTTCTCTCATGCATCCAACCTGGGGTGGTGGTTATTTATTTTTATTAGTTGGAGGCTAATTACTTTACAATATTGTAGTGGGTTTGCCATACATTGACATGAATCCGCCATGAGTGTACCATGTATTCCCCATCCTGGATCCCCCTCCCACCTCCCTCCCCATCCCATCCCTCTGGGTCATCCCAGTGCACCAGCCCCGAGCACCCTGTATCTTGCATCAAACCTGGACTGGGGATTCTTTTCACATATGATGTTTTACATGTTTCAGTGCCATTCTCCCATATCATCCAGCCCTTGCCCTCTCCTACAGAGTCCAAAAGATTGTTCAATACATCTGTGTCTCTTTTGCTGTCTCGCATACAGGGTTATTGTTACCTTCTTTCTAAATTCCATATATATGCGTTAGTATACTGTACTGGTGTTTTTCTTTCTGGCTTACTTCACTCTGTATAATGGGCTCCAGTTTCATCCATCTCATTAGAACTGATTCAAATGTATTTTTTAATGGCTGAGTAATATTCCATTGTGTATATGTACCACAGTTTTCTTATCCATTCATCTGCTAATGGGCATCTAGGTTGCTTCCATGTCCTGGCTATGATAAACAGTGCCACAATGAACACTGGGGTACGTGTCTCTTTCAGATCTGGTTTCCTCAGTGTGTATGCCCAGCAGTAGAATTGCTGGGTCATATGGCAGTTCTATTTCCAGTTTTTTAAGGAATCTCCACACTGTTCTCCATAGTGGCTATACTAGTTTGCATTCCCACCAACAGTGTAAGAGGGTTCCCTTTTCTCCACACCCTCTCCAGCATTTATTGCTTGTAGACTTTTGGATAGCAGCCATTCTGACTGGCGTGAAATGGTACCTCACTGTGGTATTGATTTGCATTTCTCTGATGATGTTGAGCATCTTTTCATGTGTTTGTTAGCCATCTATATGTCTTCTTTGGAGAAATGTCTGTTTAGTTCTTTGGCCTACTTTTTGACTGGGTCATCTATTTTTCTGGAATTGAGCTTCAGGAGTTGCTTGTATATTTTTGAGATTAATTCTTTGTCCATTGCTTCATTTGCTATTATTTTCTCCCATTCTGAAGGCTGTCTTTTCACCTTGCTTATAGTTTCCTTTGTTGTGCAGAAGCTTTTAATTGTAATTAGGCCCCATTTGTTTATTTTTGCTTTTATTTCCAATATTCTGGGAGGTAGGTCATAGAGAATCCTGCTGTGGTTTATGTCGGAGAGTGTTTTGCCTATGTTTTCCTCTAGGAGTTTAATACTTTCTGGTCTTACATTTAGATCTTTAATCCATTTTGAGCTTATTTTTGTGTATGGTGTTAGAAAGTGTTCTAGTTTCATTCTTTTACAAGTGGTTGACCAGTTTTCCCAGCACCACTTGTGAAAGAGATAGTCTTTTCTCCATTGTATATTCTTGCCTCCTTTGTCAAAGATAAGGTGTCCATATGTGTGGGTTTATCTCTGGGCTTTCTATTCTGTTCCATTGATCTGTATTTCTGTCTTTGTGCCAGTACCATACTGTCTTGATGACTGTGGCTTTGTAGTAGAGACTGAAGTCAGGCAGCCAGTCAGTCAGTTCCATTCTTTCTTAAGATTGCTTTGGCTACTCAAGATTTTTTGTATTTCCATACAAATTGTGAAATTATTTGTTCTATTCTGTGAAAAATACCGTTGGTAGCTTGATAGGGATTGCATTGAATCTATAGATTGCTTTGGGTAGTATACTCATTTTCACTATATTCATTCTTCTGACCCATGAACATGGTTTATTTCTTCATCTATTTGTGTCCTCTTTGATTTCTTTCATCAGTGTTTTATAGTTTTTTATATATAGGTCTTTCATTTCTTTAGGTAGATATACTCCTAAGTATTTTATTCTTTTTGTGGCAATGGTGAATAGTATTGTTTCCTTAATTTCTCTTTCTGTTTTCTCATTGTTAGCATATAGGAATGCAAGGGATTTCTGTGTGTTAATTTTATATCCTGCAACATTACTGTATTCATTGATTAGCTCTAGTAATTTTCTGGTAGAGTCTTTAGGGTTTTCTATGTAGAGGATTATGTCATCTGCAAACAGTGAGAGTTTTATTTCTTTTTTCCAAGCTGGATTCCTTTTATTTCTTTTTCTGCTCTGATTGCTGTGTCCAACACTTCCCAAACTAGGTTGAATAGTAGTGGTGAGAGTGGGCACCCTTGTCTTGCTCCTGACTTTAACAGAAATGCTTTCAATTTTTCACCATTGAGGATAATATTTGCTGAGGGTTTGTCATATATAGCTTTTATTATGTTGAGGTATGTTCTTTCTATTCCTGCTTTCTGGAGGGTTTTTATCATAAATGGATGTTGAATGTTGTCAAAGGCTTTCTCTGAATCTATTGAGATAATCATATGCTTTTTATCTTTCAATTTGTTAATGTGGTGTATTACATTGATTGATTTGCGGATATTGAAGAATCCTTGCACCCCTGGGATAAAGCCCACTTGGTCATGATGTATGATCTTTTTAATATGTTGTTGGATTCTGTTTGCTAGAATTTTGTTAAGGATTTTTGCATCTATGTTCATCAGTGATATTGGCCTGTAGTTTTCTTTTTTTGTGCCAACTTTGTCAGGTTTTGGAATTAGGGTGATGGTGGCCTCATAGAATGAGTTTGGAAGTTTACCTTCCTCTGCAATTTTCTGGAAGAGTTTGGGTAGAATAGGTGTTAGTTCTTCTCTAAATTTTTGGTAGAATTCAGCTGTGAAGCCATCTGGTCCTGGGCTTTTGTTTGTTGGAAGATTTCTGATTACAGTTTCAATTTCTGTGCTTGTGATGGGTCTGTTAAGATTTTCTGTTTCTTCCTGGTTCAGTTTTGGAAAGTTGTACTTTTCTAAGAATTTGTCCATTTCTTTCAAGTTGTCCATTTTATTTGCATATAGTTGCTGATAGTAGTCTCTTATGATCTTTTGTATTTCTGTGTTGTCTGTTGTGATCTCTCCATTTTCATTTCTAATTTTGTTGATTTGATTTTTCTATCTTTGTTTCTTGATGAGTCTGGCTAATGGTTTGTCAATTTTATTTATCTTCTCAAAGAACCAGTTTCTGGTTTTGTTGATTTTTGCTATAGTCTCTTTTGTTTCTTTTGCATTTATTTCTGCCCTAATTTTAAGATTTTTTTCCTTCTACTAACCCTGGGGTTCGTAATTTCTTCCTTTTCAAGTTGCTTTAGGTGTAGAATTAGGTTATTTATTTGACTTGTTTCTTATTTCTTGAGGTAAGCCTGTATTGCTATGAACCTTCCCCTTACTACTGCTTTTACAGTGTTCCATAGGTTTTGGGTTGTTGTGTTTCATTTTCATTCGTTTCTATGCATATTTTGATTTCTTTTTTTATTTCTTCTGTGATTTGTCGGTTATTCAGCAGTGTGTTGTTCAGCCTCCATATGTTGGGATTTTTAAGTTTTTCTCCTGTAATTGACATCTAATCTTACTGCATTGTGGTCAGAAAAGATGCTTGGAATGATAGTTCTATTTAAAATTTTTTAAGGGACTTCCATACTGTTTTTCATAAAGACTATATCAATTTACATTCCTACCAGAAGTGTTCTAGTGTTCCTTTCTCTCCACATCCTCACCAATACTTGCTGTCATTTGGTCTTCTGGATAGTAGGCATTCTAATAAATGTGAGGTGATATTTCATTGTGCTTGTTACCTGCATTTCACTGATGACTAGTGAAGTGGCGCACTTCTACTTATTGTCTATTTGGATGTCTACTTTGGAGAAATATCTATTCAAATCTCTTGCCAATTTAAAAACTGGGTTATTTGGGAGTTCTACTACTAGGTTCTGTGAGTTTCTTATATTTTTTGGATATTAATGCCTTATTAGATATGGCTGAAAATGCTTTCTCTCATTCCATAAATTGCCTTGCATGTTGTTGATTGTTTCCTTTTCCAGAAAAGTACAGGCATGCCAAGGATTTTCAGAAACATGGGGATAGACAGGGCTACTTGGAGAAGAAGGCATGAAATATTTGCTTGGTTCCTTAGAGGAATACCTTACTTTCTCAAATGTAATTGAGAAAATTGACTGCCTTTTACTTGTTTTCCAAATTGAACTCTAGGGACTTGAGGACAGGGCACAGGACAAAGGCACAGAGCATGTCACTATAGTTCATCAGGCGGGAAGAGCCCTGCAGTTACCAGAAAGGAATCACTCAGATTCAAGAAGTGTTTCTTAATGATCAGGTAAGTCCTGGGCATCTGCGTCTATGGTTGATATAGTTATGGAGACAAATTCACACTTAAAAATAAATACATTTGCACATATACAGACAACAATGTTAGAATCCACAAGGTGGAGGCCTAGCATACAGTAAAAAATATAAAATAAAGAAGTTATCCGTCCATGTCATGCTGGATCTGTCTTTGTTTCCATCTTCTCTTCTCAAATAATAACTCACTGAGGCAAGAAGGATATAGTTACAACAGTAACGGGAATGAAAAGCTTGTATAATATCAGAATTCAGCATCTAAAGTCCAGGATGAGTGATGGGGGAATCACACAAATACAAAGTACAGATGATTCAAAAATGGACAAGTAATTACCCAGACAAATTTATCCACTAAAATTTCTAAACTAAGATTTTTTCTGTGCCCCAAACTCTGTCCAAGCCCTACTACAATGAACCATGTTTGGCAGAAACCAACAAAATTCTGAAAAGCAATTATCCTTCCATTAAAAAATAATTTTTTAAAAAAAGAGTGAACTCTAAGGTAAACTATGGGCTTTGAGTGATAAAGGTATGTCCATGTAGATTCATCCTGTTAAAAAATGTTTCACTCTACTGAGTGATGTTGATAACACACATGGCGATGCATGTGTTGGAGTAGAGAATATATGGGAAATCTCTGTATCTCCCTCTCAGTTTTGTTATAAACCTAAAACTGCTCTAAAAAATATGATTAATGAAGAATGCAGATGTTAAAAAAGGAATTCTCTATCTCTGTCCATTTCTCTCTGGTCTTACTACCCCTCTTATAACCTATTTTCCCAACATCCCTAAGTAGCTGAGAAACTAAAAAGGAGGTAGAAAAATTCTCCACATTATTGGAGGAAAGAAACATCACAGGTAAATATTGTACTTACCGTATCTCAGTGAGAATAAAGCTTAAATGCACTAGGAAAATGCATGCTTCAGGTGAAAGGGGAGTCTATTAATTTGTATTTTACTTCTCTTTAGCAAAATCAAAACCACGAGATGGGACAACATATCAAGTCCTTCTGAATTTATCCTACTGGGGCTCTCCTCTAGGCCTGAGGACCAGAAGCCTCTATTTGTCCTCTTTGTTACTATCTACCTGGTCACTCTGATGGGAAACCTAATCATTATCCTGGCCATCTATTCAG
Organism: Dama dama; assembly: GCF_033118175.1. Classification (NCBI taxonomy): domain Eukaryota; kingdom Metazoa; phylum Chordata; class Mammalia; order Artiodactyla; family Cervidae; genus Dama; species Dama dama. The sequence continues at coordinate 12,917,891 of NC_083691.1, read as the reverse complement.
ATATTCACTTACAGACCCCCATGTACTTCTTTCTGAAAAGCCTGTCCTTTGTTGATATTTGCTACACAACAGTTATTATTCCAAAAATGCTGATAAACTTCTTATCAGAGGCAAAGACCATCCTCTATAGTGAGTGCATGACCCAGACGTACTTCTGCCTCTCCTTTGGTAATGTAGATAGTTACGTCCTAGGGGCCATGGCCATTGACCGCTATGTGGCCATATGCAAACCCTTTCATTACATCACCATCATGAGCTATAAATGTTGTGTCCTTCTACTGATAATCTCCCTCACCATCCCATTTCTTCACTCACTCCTCCATGTCCACTTGCTGAATCAACTCACCTTCTGTGCTTCCAACATTATCCATCATTTCTTCTGTGAACTCAAGGCAATGCTGAAGTTGTCCTGCTCATCTACTTATGTCAATGAGATAGTGATCAAGACAGAAGGACTGTCTGTGGTGATGGCCCCCTTTATGTGCGTCATTATCTCTTATCTGAGGATTCTCACCACTGTTCTGAAGATCCCTTCAACTGCTGGGAAGTATAAGGCCTTCTCTACCTGTGGCTCCCACCTCACCGTGGTGAGCCTGTTTTATGGGAGCATCAGCTATGTTTATCTCCAACCGCTGAACAGCTACACTGTCAAGGATCGGATAGCAACAGTTATCTACACTATGCTAACTTCCATGTTGAACCCTTTCATCTACAGTCTGAGAAACAAAGATTTGAAACAGGGCTTGGGGAAACTGATAGGTAGGATAAAGTCACAATGACATGGGTTTTATGCTAAGTCTTAGGCAATTCTGCAGATTCACTGTTGCCTGATTGCAAGTTCTTGGTGTTTGTGATCAACTGAGAAATATTAGTAAAGGTACTTCATGAATGATGGGAAAATATTAACTGAATATAATGTTTCCCCTGACATTTCCTACATTGAACCCAGTGATATCCATCATTGTTGTTGTTTTATTGCTAAGTCATGTCTGACTCTTTAGATTATTATATAGGAAAACATCAAAGTATGTGATAGCTTAATAATATTTTGAACTATACTGAGGTAGGGAAATTAATGAATACATACATTGTTTATGATGAAAAATTGACACAAGGTCTTTGAAATGAAATTTGTCAATATATATAAAGTACACCCTTTGACCGGAAATGCCATCTAAAATTTTAGCCTACAATTGTACTTGTGGAAGCCAAACAATAATAGCTAAATATCTATCTACTTGTTTCTTATTATATACACATACAGTTGAATGCTATGAAAAAAAAAAGAAGCTGTTAAAATGAGTGAACCTATATTCATTCATCCAAGAAATAATGGTACGTTCTTACTATGTTCAAGCAGTGTTCTAGGTGCCAGGATACAACAGTGAACACAGAATCTCATCATGGAGTGATGCTCCAGTGTAAAGTTTAAGTTTTCCATTTACTGACATACAACAATGTTCAATATATATATTGTGAATTGCAAAAACTTAAGGAACAGAACTGTATGCATTTTTAGATACATGGTTGAGTAGATGTGAATGATTGTAGTGCACAGACTGTCTATTTTCTGGATGCTTACCCTAGAAATTGCTATTTGGTCACCTGCCTCTGGATGGTTCCAGGACAAGAGAAAAACTTGGTTATCACTCTTTAGTCTTCACCACTATTTGAATTTTTATTCATACATATTTTTAATACATATATTTTTTAAAGTTTTAAATAGCTACTTAGCCACTTAGGCTTTTTATGTGTGACTGATTTCAGACCAGATCATCATGCCCAGATTTTTCTTCCATGAGATATCTTCCATAGATAAAGACCAATACAGTATACTAACACATATATATGGAATTTAGAAAGATGGCAACGACAACCCTATATGCAAAACAGAAAAAGAGACACAGATGTGCAGAACAGACTTTTGGACTCTGTGGGAGAAGGCGAGGGTGGGATGTTTCGAGAGATCAGCATCGAAACATGTATATTATCTAGGGTGTAACAGAATCACCAGCCCAGGTTGGATGCATGAGACAAGTGCTCGGGCCTGGTGCACTGGGAAGACCCAGAGGGATCGGGTAGAGAGGGAGGTGGGAGGGGGGATCGGGATGGGGAATACATGTAAATCCATGGCTGATTCATGTCAATGTATGGCAAAACCCACTACAATATTGTAAAGTAATTAGCCTCCAACTAATAAATTAAATGAAAAAAAAAAAGATATCTTTCATGCAGATTTGAACACTGACACAGACTTCCTTCCTAAAAGTTCATGGTGATGGCCAGGTGGTCACATTGCATGCTTTTTTATGTTGTAAATAACATCATGTCTTCCTCCAAGACATCATCATAACCATTGGCAAAGGTCATACAGAAGTTGTAGGATGTTGAGATATGAATAATAAATATTTGTCATATTCTCATGACTCTGGTATAGAGCACTCAAAAATGTTAATAGATATTACTGTTATATTAGTGGCTAGATTTATTAACCTATCTGGGTACACTCTACTGCATATTTCAACATGCTGTTGATCACTTCTGAAGTTGTGTCTGACTCTTTGTGACCTCATGGAATTGCAACATGCCAGGCTTCCCTGTCCTTCACTATCTCCCTGAGTTTGCTCAGACTCATGCCCATTGAGTCGATGATGCCATCCAATCACCTCATCCTTTGTCACCCCTTCTCCTCCTGCCTACAATCTTTCCCAGCATCAAGGTCTTTAACAGATCCCAGTGCTAATCCAAGTGTGATCAGTCTGAGTCTTTTTGGCCCCATAGACTATAGACCACCAAGTTACTCTATTCATGGAATCTTCCAGGCAAGAACACTGGAGTGGGTTGCCATTTCCTACTCCAAGGGATCTTCCCAACCCAGGGGTTGAACCCCCATCTCTTGCATTCCTCCTGCATTGGCAGGAAGATTCTTTGCCACCTGGGAAGCCCATGCTAATAAAATCTTCAAGGAAACAAAACAGATATATGAAGCTGTCTAGAAACAACTCATTAAAGTTGGCATTTATGAATTGTTAACTAGCAGAGTTTTGATTTAGTATAAGTTTTAATTTTTCTGCACCAAAAACTAAATTCTTCATTTTATTAATGGCATTTTTACTATCTCTTTATGTAAATAGACCTGATCTTCATTAGCATGGTTGAAATTCCAATATGAAAAAAGATTAAGTAAAGAACTGGATTAGAATTGTATAATACCAATAAAGGTAATTCATCTCATCAATGTAACATTATTCATCAATTACTTTATTTTCAGTTTAAATTGTTAGTATAGTTTACATGACATTTAATTTGTAAAAATCTTTATTTTCTGTTGTTTGGAGAGCTGGAGTTTATAAGCAATATAAGAATTAAGAATAAAGCTTGTTTTAAATTTATACATATTAAGTAACATCACAAAAATATACCTACATAAAACAATAAAATTGTGCATATATTTGTTGTAGTTATTTGTGTTCTTCCTTTAAAACAGACGTTCTGATTGTATGAGCTTGAGAGACTCTGCTCTTTCACTTCATTCGGATCTCTGCTCAAATATTCCTCTTTCAGTGAGCTCTTCTCTGATTCTGCTTTCTGAAAGACTGCCTCCCCTGTCACACTATGTTCACTTGTACTTTTTTTTACAATACTCCATGTGACTTTGGGGTGGATTATATTTTTATTTGTTTAATATCTGTCTTTCCTCACTAAAATTCAAACTCTGTGAGTACCTGTGCTTTATTTTATTTACTGCTGTATTTCTAGAACTTACTAAAGTCCCTGGTACATAGCAGACCTTCAGAAAATATTTACTGAATGAATGAATGAAAACGTTCCTTACAGTTCTGGGCAGAGCTGGAATTGAATGAATTCTTCACTTTGGACTCCTCATGAAGAGCCACATACAAAAGAATGAATTTGTACCCTAATCTTATATACAAAAATCAACTCAAAATGGCATAAAAACTTAACTGTAAATCCTGGAATTGTAAAACTTCTAGAAGAAAACACAGAGAAAATTCCTTGACATTGGTCTTAATAATAATTTTTTTAGTATGACATCAAATGTGTAGACAACAAAAGCAAAAATAATTAAGCAGGACTGTCTCAAAACTAAAAGGTTTTTACACAGCAAAGAAAAAACATCAACAAAATGAAAAGGCAAGCTACATAACATGAAAAATATTTGCAAACCATACATCTGATGAGAGGTTAATATCCAAAATATATAAGGAACTCATACAACTTTGCAGAAAAATAAGTAACTCAATTAAAAATTGGGCAAAGCACAACTGAATAGACTTTTTCTCCAAAGAAGACATACAAATGTCCAAGAGGTACATGAAAAGATGACCAGCATCACTATTAGGGAAGTGAAAATCAAAACCATGATAAGTTATCATCACACACCTCTTAGAATGGTTATCACTTTAAAAAAAGAAGAAGAAGAAAAAAGGAAACCCTTGTACACTGTTGGAAGAAATGTAAGTAGGTAAAGAATCTGCCTGCAGTGCAAGACACATAGGAGTCTCAGGTTCAACTCCTGGGTCAGGAAGAGTGGGCATGGCAACCCACTCTAGTATTCTCATCTGAAGAACCCCATGGATTGAGGAGCCTGGCAGATTACAGTCCAAAGGGTCATAATGTTTGACAGAAACAACAAAATTCTGCAAAGCAATTATCCTTCAATTAAAAAAAAATAATAAATAAATTTTTAAAAATAAACAAGAAAGAAAAAAAACCTTTTAATTTAAAAAAAAAAGAGTCTGACAATGCTAAGCAGCTAGGTACAAGCACTATTATGAAAACCTGTATGGAAATTCCTCAAAAAATTAGAACCACCATGTGATATAGCAATCCCCTTCCTGGTTTATCTAAAGGAATTGAAATCAAGATCTCAAAGAGATACCTGCTGCATGCCCATGTTCCATGCAGCATTATTTATAATAACTAAGATATGGAAACAACTGAAATGTCCATTGACAGATGAATAGATAAGTAAAATGCAGTATATACATATAGTGGAATATTATTCAGCCTTAACATCTTGTCATTTGTGACCACATGAATGCAGGAGGACATTATGTTGAGCATAACTAGCCAGACACAGAAAAAAACATTTGCATGATCTCACTTAGGTAGGTAGACTCTAAAACAGCCAAACTCAGAGAAGCAGAGAGTAGAATAGAGGTTCCAGGGGTTGAAAAAAGGGAGATGCTGATAGGTAAAGGTCAAAGGATAAATGTTCTGGATATCCACTGTATAGCATAGTGCCTATAGCTAACAGTACTCTATTGTATGCTTAAATTTTTCTAAGGAGGTAGGTGGATCTTATGTTAAGTGTTCATCCCCATCATCACCATCACCATCATCATCATAGATGGTGTGGGAGGAAACTTTGGGAAGTAATGAACATGTTTATGGCCTTGGTGTTGATGGCTTCACAGGTGTATACTTAACCCCAAAGTCATCAAACTGCATACACTAAATGTGTAAAGCTTCTATATGTTAATCATACCTCGGATGTCCCTGGCAGTACTGTGATAACAATCTGCCTACCAATGCAGGGAAAATAAGTTTGATCCTTGATCCAGAAAGATTCTACACACTGAGGAGCTAAGCCCTTGTGCCCCAACTACTGAAGCCTGTGCTTCATCGACAGCCTGTGCTCTGTCAACAAGGGAAGCCACCACAATGAGAAGCCTGTGCACTGCAAGGAAGAGTGTAGGGAATATGCTATGCACAGGCCTGTACTATAACTAACAGGGCTTCTTTGAAAAATAAGAATGACTTTCTCATCACCCCCAGGCGAAGGGCTGGGAGTAGTAAAAAGTTGGTGGAAAGACATCTTGAAAACAAGATGTTGAAGTACTAATGTGACTGATGGAAAACAATTCGTGACTGTTTCCATAACCAGAGCTTTGAGAGAGTTGCTGAGAAAGGGCGTCACTAGCCGAGGGGCTAAACAGAGTCATTAAAGGCCTGAAGGTTTGACATTGAGGCCTGTGCATTGTATATCTTTATCCCCTATCTGAGATTATAAAGAACAGATATCTCTAGAGCACAGATAAGGAAGTAGATATTAACAATAAAAGGCACGCAAGGATTAGGATCTGGGCTTTTGCCTGCAAATGGCAACAGCCCCCTGATCCCCACTTTATTTCTGAGTCTTCTTTTTCTTTTCACTTCTGCGGCACTGTTCCCTCGTGTCAATTCGTTGTTGGGCTGGTCCCAACAAAGAGAAGTCCCCATTCCCCACAACTGGAGAAAGCCTGCATGCAGCAATGAAGATTCAGTGCAGCCAATAAATAGATAAATACTCATACCTCAATAAATTGCTTTAAATTTTTTAATGTAAAAGATAATATGTGCCTAATAGGGTTATTAACAGGATAAAAATGAGTCAGTTCTTAGAAAGCAAATGAAACAGCTCCCATAATAAGCACTTTATAAATATCTATAAAAATTTGTGAACAAATGAATTTTTTGAAAGACTGAAAGAAAATAGGACAAAATTTTACTGTAGTCAGTCCTTTTGGGTGATGGGAGCATTGATTATTTTCCCATTTGTACTTTTCCATATTTTATTTCAAATTACCACACACAAAAAAATGAGGAAATATTGTGATTGCTTATTGAGGAACTGCTATCTTGGACAAAGGAATTGGGTGACACAAAAGTTGGTAGAAACTGCCTCTGTTTTATATTCCAATGTATCTCTAGCACCTAGTACAATTCCTGACATATGGTCAACCTTCAAGAAATATTTATGAATTTATTAATTGAAGGAATAAACACAGGCATAATTTCTGATCTCAAGGAATATTCAGTCTAGTGGGATATAGCTTAAAATTATAATGTGCTTTTTAAATCTTAATAAACAATAGCTCATATTTCTTGCAATATGATTTATTTGAGAATTGTTTTTCAGCAAACTGTTTTTGCTAGCATCATGAAAAAGCAGATGGTGTCAAGTATGAGTGAAATAAATTCATGAGAAATTTTAAAAACTGATTCAGTCACTTCCTAGTTGTGTTACATTGGGCAACATACTTCACCTCTCTGAGTTCAGACTCCTCATCTTTAAAGTAAAGAAAATAAGGCCACCTACCTTATAAAAATGATGTAATAATTAAATGAGATACTGCATTTGCTTCAGTTAGGGGAGTGGATAGCACAGAGAAAGTACTCGCTAAGTTATTAATTTGTGACATTTCTTTTTTTTTCAGCTGTGCCATGAGACTTGTGGGATCTTAGTTCGCCTGACCAGTGATTGAACCTGGGCCACAGCATTGAAAGCACCAAGTCATACCCACAGGGCCACCAGGGAATTCCCTAATTTGTGACTTTTTAAATTAATGTATAAGCTGTCAGGGACTTCCCAGGTGGCTCAGTGGTAAAGAATCCTCCTGCCAATGCAGGAGACACAGGTTCAATCCCTGGGTTAGGAAGATCCCCTGGAAAAGGAAATGGCAACCCACACCAGTATCCCTGCCTGGGAAATCCCATGGGCAGAATAGTCTGGCAGGCTAAAGGCCATGGGGTTGCAAAAGAGTCGGATACAATTTATCAACTAAACAACAATAAGCTGTCAGACAAAGAGACTGAGTTATTACTTAGAATGGTGGTCCCAAGTGTTAAAAGAGGACAGAAGACAAGCCCAGTCCAATGGTAGATCACCAAGCAAAGTGTCCTGGAAGAGGCCGATTTTAAGCCTCCCAGGTTAGGCGTAGTAGATGAAGGTAAATAAACAAAGGCATGATAGTATAAATGGGTAAGGGGGCAATGAGTCATGAAGAACAGGATATTCTTGGGTGATGGTTGTACTGAGAGAAGGTGTAATTTGGGTCCTACCTTGGGAATTCTGCAGTGCACACAAAGTGAGATGCCCCAAATGGAACATGGAACTCAAGATTCCATAAAGCATAAAATATACTCACTGGGTGGTTTTCCTGACTGGAAAACCCAGGGTCATACATTAGTATTTTACAAGTAGACCTGGGAATGGAAAAGTAAAGAGTAAATTCTGACATCTAAAGTCTTCACCTTATGAATTTTTATGTTCTGAAGTTCATTACCCAACCAGGGGCTTCTTCTAAGCCTGGGAGATGGGAAAATGACTGATGGCATCAGATGTTCAAGTCTTTTTAGTCTAAAGCCATGTGGACTCTGAAAAAATGCCCTCCCACCTTATATATTGTCTTTTGGTGTGAACAGTACAGAATGATACTAAGGATGATACTCAGGAAGTTTGGGAGAGCCACTCACTGTGGTCTCTGCCAACCTTGGATGGGTGTTCTTTTTGGCCTGAAGGAGCTGAATCAAGAGGACGATTTCCAGGAGAGATTGAAAGCACTGACACTCCAAGGCCTCCTTGGGGAAGAAACTCCAAAACTTCAATAGTTGTTGCCTTGTTCTCTAGTGTCTCCTCCATCTGAACTTCAGGGACTCTTGAAAGTCTCAAAGGATGCTCCCTTGAGAGAGGGTGACGTCTATGAGTGCCTACAGTGCCCTTAGCATGTGGGGGACCCAGAGGAGGCAAGAAAGACACCTTTCAGATTCATGAGGGTTGAAATCCTATCTAAGATCAGGTGCCTTTCCCATGTAGATTTTCTGGGAGGCCTATAACTAAGACAGGAAACTGGAAAAGAATTGCACCAACACAAACAAGAACATACCATTTTAGATCCAGGGATTGGGCACTAAGGATGGGATTAATATTATCATTAAAAAGAAATGTTTTTTTACTATCCTATGAAGATCTCTGTCTGCCTATCTTTTATGTCTTTTTGCTTATTGTTTCACTCCAATAAGGTTTCACCAAAAAGTGAAGAACATGGAATAATTATTGGGTGATCTCCTATTTTGATGTCTTTTCAGATGATTTTCAGCATCCAGAATAATTGAAGCAGAGAGAAACATCTGAATTAAAGAAAATCATCATTCTGTCAGCTGGCAATTAAACAGGAGAGTATACTACTGATCACCCTTCCATGAATTAGCTTCTGAAAATTCTCAAACAGAAAACAATTTTTCCATTCTCATTCCCTCTCCCTGTCTCTCTTCTCTTTCCCATTTCTGTATTACTTTTGCTTGACAGTAGAAAACTGAAAGGAGGTTAAAGTATATATTGATTTGTGAATTCTCAGCATTAATAGAAAGAAGCTACAGTCTAGGTAATGGTAATATTCTTAGTTGTTCTAATTGCTGATAAGAAGAACAAATAGAGAAATTCTTAGAATTTATCCTATGTTGGAAGAATCTTTCATAATGATGACTTCTCTTTAGGTGAACCCAAGACTATGGGAAGAACTAACATAACACAGCCTACCGAATTCATCCTCCTGGGACTCTCCTCTCGACCTGAAGATCAGAAGCCACTCTTTGCCATGTTTCTCCCCATCTACCTCATCACAGTGATAGGAAACCTGCTCATCATCCTGACCATCTGCTCAAACACTCACCTCCAGACACCCATGTACTTTTTCCTGAGTGTCCTCTCATTTGTTGACATTTGCTATGTGACTGTCATCATCCCCAAGATGCTAGCAAACTTCTTATCAGAGACAAAGATCATCTCTTATGGTGAGTGTTTGACTCAGATGTACTTCTTTATTGCTTTTGGAAATACAGACAGTTACCTGCTGGCAGCCATGGCCATTGACCGCTATGTGGCCATCTGCAACCCCCTCCACTACATCACCATCATGAACCACAGACGCTGTGTCTTGCTCCTGGTCCTCTCCTTCTGCATTCCACACCTCCACTCTCTCTTGCATATTCTCCTGACCAACCAACTCATCTTCTGTGCCTCCAATGTCATTCACCACTTTTTCTGTGATGACCAACCAGTGCTAAAATTGTCCTGTTCCTCCCATTTTGTCAAGGAAATCACAGTCATGACAGAAGGATTAGCCATCATAATGACCCCCTTTTCATGCATCATCATCTCTTATTTGAGAATCTTCATTACTGTTCTGAAGATCCCTTCAGCTGCTGGGAAATGCAAAGCATTTTCCACCTGTGGCTCTCACCTCACAGTGGTGACCCTGTTTTATGGAAGCATCAGCTATGTCTATTTCAAGCCCCTGTCCAACTATACAGTCAAAGGTAGAATAGCAACAATTGTCTACACCATACTGACTCCAATGCTAAACACATTTATCTATAGCCTACGAAACAAAGACATGAAGCAGGGCTTGATGAAACTCATGCACAGAGTGAAAGGTCAATAAGAGGAGCTGAGGTCTTAGTAGAATTGTACAAATCTCTTGCTCCTGACCGAAGGTTTTTAATATGTCTGTGATTAGATTCTGAAGGATGGTATTTTCAATGGTGGTTCATTCCTGATAAAAAGAATGCTCGTCACATGTGTTGAAGCTAGTATGTTGAAGCTACTCCTGAATATGATGCCTCCTTCCCAGTGGTCTCTAATATTATCTGGCTGGGACAAAGACTACCTAAATCTTGTTCTCTGTGCCTGGATCTAAATCTCAATCAAACTTTCATTCTCCTTTCAGAAGGAGAATCTTTTTCACTTAAACCTGTGCTCAGTCACTCTGTCATGTCCAACTCTGTGAGACTTCATGGACTGTAGCCTGCCAGACTCCTCTGTCCATGGAATTTTCCAGCCAAGAATACTGGATCAGGTTGCCATTTCCTGCTCCAGGGGATCTTCTAAACCCAGGGGTTGAACCCCCATCTCCTGTATTGACTGGAAGAGTCTTTACCACTCACTGCACCACCTGGGAAGCCCCTCACTGAACTCTAACCTTGCCAAAGTCCCTCCTGGACTTGAGTTTAATCACTTCAAACTCCTGAGTATCATTATTCATGGGGCTTCCCAGGTCATGTTAGTGGTAAAGAACCCACCTGCCAATGCAGGAGACATAAGAGACACGTGTTTGATCCCTGGGTCAGGAAGATCCCCTGGAGGAAGGTACAGCAACCCATTCCAGTATTCTTGCCAAGAGAATCCCATAGACAGAGGAGCCTGGCGGGCTGAAATCCATAGGGTCACAGAGTCAGACCTGACTGAAGCAACTTAGCACACACACACGTCCTTATTCATAAGGCTGAGTTTTCTTATGTAGTCGTTTAAATCTGAGTGTGTTTGTGTGTGCGTGAAAGAGAGAGACTTCAGCACATTAGTCCAAAGGCTCCTCAATAACAAGATCTCTGTCTCTGATTATAAAGATCAGAATGACACCTTCCTCTGCACCACCTCAAAGTCTCAGGACCTGTTTTCTAAAATTATTATATTAAAAAAAAAAAGAAAACAACCAGCCTACCAGATGACTCTTAATGAACCAGTTCCAGGCCACATCCTCAAGTACCCATCATTTCAGTGTTCTTCTTCCTGCTTTCCACCAGGCACAAGTAAAGAAATATTATGCCCTTCCTTATTCATTTCATTTGAGCTGAATTCAACTGCACCAATTTCCCAGGCAGTAAACATCAGGTACCAGTTATTCTAGAAGTAGGTGTTTTCAACTACTGGGGATTCTTCCTTCTCAACAAATTTAAGCCAAGCTACAGAAAAATCAAATTGGGTAGGAGAAAATGCTTTTGTTCATTTATAAGTTCTGAAAAATATTAACGTCTATACATTAATATTACATTAATATACAAAAATATTAAAGTCTATACTGCTAGTCCATACATTTATTTGGAAATTCAGAGGTTTGTGAATTCACTTGTCTGTTCAACTAATTTCTGTTTCTTGTCCACCATTTGCCAGTCTACCAGACTTGGAAACAAAGAGTATGTGTTAGTTAATAAGTCAACAATCTGATGGCCAAAAATCTGTGGAATCCCGAGGAAACAAAATAACAGACAACGTTATTTGGAGCAAAACATTGTGCTATTTGGGTTGTTTTAGTTTACAAGGTATAGAGAAACACACACTTTTTTTAACTGAAGTGTAATTTTAATTGAAGTTTTATTTATAATGTATTAGTTTCAGGTATACAGCAAAGTAATTCAGTTTATATACATACATATACATATATATATAAATACACATATACATATGTCAGATTCTTTTCCATTATAGGTTATTATAAGATATTGAATATAGTTCCCTGTGCTATACAGTAAATCTTTGTTGTTTGTGGACCATGCATACTTTTAAGGAACAGGTGTCATATTAACAAATATCTTCAGACTTAAGTAAGAAGAGACTTTATTTGAAAGGATTATTGCAAGAGGGAGGAAAGACCTAGGGCAATAGAAGGGAGGCTGCTATTTCAATCGGGAGGAACCCCCACCATGAGATCTGCAGGGTTCTCAAAGGTCAGAAAGAAAATGACTTTTTTAAAAGAGAGAAGAGAATGAGGCTAGAAAGAACCATGCAAAGAGAAGTGTTAAGACTGGATAGTTGATCAGGGTAAGTTTTTCACTGAGGTCAACAGATACTACAGAGGAGTCACTAAGGAGGGGTTGTATTCTGACTCTGGCTGAGGGTGGGTCAAAGTTCAGCCATTTTCCATGACACAAAAGGATGGATGGGTTTCTTCTAACTTTAATTGTCTTCCAGGAGCACATGACTTGGGTAAAATTCAACATTGCCACGGGGGATTTTTGTAAAGGGTTATTGTAAGGATTTAAAAGGCAAAAAAGTGAGACAGAAGTCTCAGTTGCACAAACACAGATCTAAGACAATAAATCTTAAGTGTTTTCATCATACACACACAAAAACTAAGTGAGGTGACAGATGTGTTGACTAACCATATTATGATAATCATTTTGCAATATCTAAATATATCAAATCATCACACTATATGTCTTAAATTTACACAATGTTATTTGTCAATTATGGGCTCATGGTAAAGAATCTGCGTGCCAATGCAGGAGCCACAGGAGATTCAGATTTAATCTCTGAGTCCGGAAGACCCCCTGGAGGAGGCAATAGCAACCCACTCCAGTATTCTTGCCTGAATCCCATGAACAGAGGGGCCTGGTGGGCTACAGTCCATGGGGTCGCAGAGTCAGATATGACTGAGTGACTACTGACCATGACCACGAGTATTTGTCAGTACTCCAAAGGGAGCTAACAGCAGAGGGCTGTCTGTCAGCAGCTCCCCGCCCTGCAATTACTGGGGCAAATAAGTCCTTCCTTCCTAAGGGGGGATCTGGGGTGTGCACGACAATATCCATCACAGGTACTTAACACAGCAATTGCTCGTCAGTGTTGTTTACTGTCGTTTTTATTATCAGCAGCAGCAACATTAATATCATCCATCGGTTCTTGTTTTTCCTCCAGACACTGAGGATCACTTTCCTCTACTTAGTTGAAAAAATCATATGTATTGTGATCCCTCTCTTCCACCTTCGCCCTATCCCACTGGTGCTATGTGTATGTCAATCATTGTCAGGCCGTAATAGGTACACATTGAGAAAAACCATTGGGCATCTACTATATACCAGTCTCTGTCTTAGATGCTGCTGATCCAGTAATAAATAAAATGAAATATGTCCCCTCCCTCATGGGTCTTTCAGGCCAGCTGATATGGAAGAAGTCATTACAAGTAGGATGAACATTGTAAGAAGAAATTAAGGGGGTCTATATCAGCAAGTCTTTACTTTTACCACGTGATCCCATTTAATGCTCACAATCCAATGAGGTCGACTTTATTAATTCTGTTCTATGGATTAAATATATTGGGGCTCAAAGAGAAGTGCCTTGCCTCAAGTCACTCAGCTTATAGAACAGGGAGCAGGAATTCAAAGACAGATACGATGCCAACAAGATCATGCTCTCTCAGGTGCCTGGGTTTGTTCCCATGACAGGAGGGGAAATGCAAGTTGCTGGACCCTAATTAAAGCACCAAGGTATATTTAGGTTTAGAAACATAGTCATTTAATTCCAAATATCTTTCTTAACTTCATCAGAAGGGGTACACTGACTTGTGATTCTATCTCTAAATTAAAAGTTGCTTCACTCATTTATAATTTGGGGAGAAAGGAAGACCCAGGAGAGTAGAAAGACATTTTTTAAGCCAAAGACTTCATCTACAGTTTAGTTATACTGTCAACAATGTAAGAAAATGCATTGTATAACAAACTCGCCTACACTGTTAATGTAATTTGGCATGGCCACTAAGGAGAGCAATATGGAGGTTCCTTAAAAAACTAAAAATAGAGCTACCATATGACCTAGCAATCCTACTCCTGGGCATATATCTGGAGAAAATCATAATTCAAAAAGATACATGCACCCCAGTGTTCACTGAAGCACTATTTATAGTAGCCAAGACATGGAAGCAACCTAAATGTCCACCAACAAATGAATGGATAAAGAAGATGTGGAGTATACATATGTATATTCAATGGAATACTACTCAGCCATAAAAAAATAATGTCATTTGCAGCAGTATGGACAGACCTAGAGATTATCATACCAGGTGAAGTAAGCCAGACAACAACAAATATCATATGCTATTGCTTAAATGCAGAATCTTAAAAAAAAATACAAATGAACTTATAAACAAAACAGAAATAGACTCACATACATAGAAAATAAATGTGGTTCCAAAGGGGAAGTGTGGGAGGGATAAATTAGGAATTTGAGATTAACACACACACACTACTATGTATAAAATAGATAACCAACAAGGAGCTACTGTGTAGGACAGGGAACTGTACTCAATATTTTGCAATAAACTATAATGGAAAAGATTCTGAAAAAGAATATATAATTATGTGTGTGTATATATATATATATATATATATGTATGTATATATATGTATATATATATGTATGTGTATATATATATATATGTATATATATATATATCACTTTGATGTATTCCTGAAACCCACACAGCATTGTAAATCAACTACACTTCAATTTCAAAAATGTACTTTATAAGCAGTCATTATCGCCTCTCCTGGTCGTGTTTGATGACTTTTTAGAGTTATCTAAAACAAATTTTCACTTTTGATGACTGAATGAAAAGCAATTTAAGAGCAGAAAAGTCTTACCTCTAATATTAACTGGAAAGAAAAGGCAACAGAATAGACCTGCATTTATGATGAGCATAGTTAAGTCTAACTGACATTGAGACCTTCATTTCAATATGATTAATTGGCTAGCAAAAGACCTTTGTCTAGTTCTTTCTATTTTTAATCATTTTATAGACCAACATCTGAAAAATGCTCTTTTAAGTTCAAAGGATAAGTTTCATAATTTCCTTCTGATTAGAGCTAATTATCACCTTACAGAAAAATTTTTCTGATATTATTTTTTATTCTCAAAGAGGAGCCTTAGATTAGTGTGTTTCCACATTTTCCCTTTGATAATTTACTCTGTCTTACTATGATTTGTCAAATTGCAATTGTTAAGAATTTTTGTGCAGCTTTTTTCCACTCTTCCTTTAGAACTCTGATATATGAGTATTGTCCCAGTATTTATATCTTCTTGAGGTACTGACTCTTTTACCAACAAATAATGTCCTTCTTTACCCCTTGTAACATTTTTTTGACTTAAAGTCTATTTTGTCTGATAATTACCAAAGCCATATCAGCTCTATTTTGGTTAATATTTTCACTGAGTATCTTTTTCTACCCTTTCACTTTTATTTGTGTCCCTGGATCTAAAGTGAATCTCTTGTAGACAGTTTATGTTTAGATCACATTTGTTTGTTTTAATCCAGTCAGCCAATCACTGCCTTTTTAATTAAATAGTTTAATTCATTTACATTTAAAGTAATTGTAGCTAAAGAAGGACTTAACCTCTGCCAATTTATTATTTGTTTTCTACATGTCTTATGTCTTTTTTGTTCCCCAGTTCCTCCCCATTACTTTCTTCTTTAGTATCTAATTTATTTTTTTAGTTTGATTCTCCTCTTATTTCCATATACATATACATATATATATATATATATATTTAACTATTTTCTTCATGCTACCCTGGAGATTGTATCTTATATTTATTACACCCTAGTTTGAATTAATATCAATGTTCTGGTATTTAAAACTACTCAATAACAGTAGTAATTAGATAAAAGTCTATCATTTTGATGATAGTTAAACCTAATTCCTCCACAGCTGTCTGTTTCTTCTTCTCTAGAACAGTAAAATATTTTCTTTAGAAATGAAACCTACTAATTACACCATCTAATTACAGTAAAGTTCTCAGGAGAAGGAGTGACTAGCAGAATGAGTGCTAATTACAATGACCTAGTGGCTTTTATTTATTTAGGTCTCCACTTTGACACAAATAGGATAAGAAAAATGAATATTTTACTTTAAAAAATATAGTCCAGTATTATAGAAATAAATATTGACATTTTAGAATTGGAATGAAATGAATAAGAAAAATGTTAAATAGCTGTAGAACCAAAGAACTAAGGGAATTTTTGTTACCATCTTCTAACATTGGAAAATATTGCTTAGGCAGTTAGCTTAGTCCATGCTTAGGTTAATATCATAAATATTTACTGAGCACTCTCTGCAGTAAGGGTTTTCCTAGTGGTTCAGCTGGTGAAGAATCTGCCTGCAATGTGGGAGAGCTAGGTTTGATCCCTGGGTTGGGAAGATCCCCTGGAGAAGGGAGTGGGTACCCACTCCAGAATTCTGGCCTGGAGAATTCCATGGACAGTGTAGTCCATGGAGTCGCAAAGAGTTGGACACGACTGAGTGACTTTCACTTGAACTTGAACCTCTGCAGTAAAGGATGAGTGCTAAGTGCTATGGAATACTAATCTGTTAGATCCAAGGGAAAATTATGTCTCTTTTACTTGGAGCTGTATATCCTCAGTGGATAACAGAGTGTATAGCTCATGGTAAACACATAACAAATACTTACGGACTGATACGCTCGTAGATGAACTGAACATTATTCTTACCTCCTTAACTCCAGATTATTATATTTAATTAAATCTAAAATACCATCAATTATAAAATACATTATTTTAATGTACCATTGAGAAAAATGCTCCCAGTTATTTGTGACACACCATAAGCTTAAATGAACCTCAATATGAGATGTTAAAGTGTGAAAAAAAGTGTCTTAAAATTAATAAAATATGGCTTTACTAATAAAATAGCTGGATCATGAACAATATATAGCACATAGTGTCTGGAATAAGAGACTTCCCAGGTGTCTCAGTGGTAAAAAGAATTCTCGTGCAATGCAGGAGACGTGGGTTCGATCCCTGATTTGGGAAGATCCCTAGGAGAAGGAAATGGCAACCCACTCCAGTATTTCTGTTGGAAAATCCTGTGGACAGAGGAGCCTGGCAGGCTACAGTCAATGGGGTTGCAGAGAGTCAGACATGACTGAGCAACTGAACATGCATGCACATCTGGAATAAGGCCTGGATTTGATTCAGGGCTCCAAAAGCTTTCATGTTTAATCTGGCAAAGAAAAAAATAAGGCAATATTGAGGAGCCTGGTAGGGTGCAGTCCATGGGGTTGCAAAGAGTCGGACAGAGAAAGAAATAGCAACCCACTCTGGTGTTCTTGCCTGGAGAATCCCAGGGACTGCAGAGCCTGGTGGGCTGCTGTCTATGGGGTCTCACAGAGTCAGACACAACTGAAGCAACTTAGCGGCAGCAGCAAAGTAAATAGAAGGCCGTTTCTTAACTTAAAAATTTTAATTTTGTCAAAGAAAAGAGAGAGGCCTTTCAGAGTAGCAGTTCAACTATATGGTTTGACTTCAAAGAGCCCTTGATTCAAGTTATATTTTGTCAGCTACATTATTTTTTTTAAGTCACTATACAATGAAGAAAATAAGTGCACATGTTATGAGGCTGTTGTGTGGTTTGTGTCAGAGAGACTTATAAACTCCTAAGTATATAAATGTTAGTTGCCTTCCTTTAAGTGAAAGATTATGTAACAATAAACATGATTTGTGTTTAATGGAAATTCATGTACTGAGGGATCAGAGAAGACAGATATATCATTCTAATCAGGTCACCAAGGAATGCTCCCTATAGGAGGCTGCATTTGAGCCTGGAGATACAGGTGAAGGGAGAAATGCAAGACAGTGAGGTGGTTGAATTGTAAGAAGTGGGCAGGAATCACTAAGTGACAGGAAATGAGCAACATGTATTTGATGGGGCATGTTGAGACCCTGAGGTAGGGATTCTGTGTACTTTCACGAGTTGAGAAGAATCAAAGATCTGAAATTGGTAGCTTTCCATAGTGGTGGCAGCAAGGAATGGTTATCAAATATCTGAGCAGACTTGTGGTCACCAGGGAAGGGTGATCTAAGGTTAGGTTCAAAGGCTATGACCCTCCCTTTTGTTAGAGGATAGTGACATAAAGCCACGGCTACTGAACTAATAGCTGTATCTAAATTTGGGAGAGATGGAGAGACAGTAGTTGTCCTTTGTTAAAATGGAAGCATTCAGGGAGGCCAAATGGAGACTTTATAGGCTCAAGGCTCACCTGAGCCCAGATGTCCCTGCCTGGTACTCCATCCTCGGTGCTACATGGGACACCGCCCAGGTAAGCCCTGAGGGGTTGAAGAGCCAGGGATGGAAAATTATTGTCCCTCTTGGACACCTACGTCAAGCTAAACGGAGGTTACACTAGACCCACAGGTTTGAAGAAAGGGATTTGGGGCCATCCTGGGAGGCAGAACATGTAATTCTTCTGGATCCATGGAGATGATCCTGCACAAAGTTAATGGATGTTTGTTTCCTTACTCTCTCCTCCACCAAACACCAGGGAATTAGTGACTCAATATTAGGTGATGCTCCTAGGAGGGAAGAAGGAGCTATAAGTATCTGCAGGTTGTGAAGGATGATAAGAATCCAGGGAAGGGAGCATCAGATTGAAGAAACATTAGGAAATGGTCTGCGGTCAATCAGGTACCTTTTCTGTATGCTGGCTCTTGGCACAGTTCTGTCATCTTTTTGACAAGTCATTCCATGGAGCATAAGTAAGGGAAGAGTGGAATAAATAGATGAGGCAAGACTTCAAAGTTCTTCCCAGGTAAGAAATCAACTTTGAGAATGCCTGGCAAGAAGGTGTGAATCTCTGATTTCAGAGAGATAATTAGTCATCACTGGATACTAAATAAGTAATTAGCCATCACTAGAGACTAAATATATTCATGCAAATGTTGAGTTTTTATGTCTATACTCCAAAGTTGAATCTTCCTTTACCCATCTGTCTGTGAGTCACATTCCTCTGGCCTCAGGACATGAATTATCAGCCAATAACACGGAGGTCCAGTTCAGTTCAGTTCGGTCACTCAGTCATGTCTGACTCTCCGTGACCCCATGAATCACAGCATGCCAGACCTCCCTGTCCATCACCAACTCCCAGAGTTTACTCAAACTCATGCCCATCAAGTCAGTGATGCCATCCAGCCATTTCATCCTCTGTCATCCCCTTCTCCTACTGCTCCCAATCCCTCCCAGCATTAGGGTCTTTTCCAATGAGTCAACTCTTCTCATGAGGTGGTCAAAGGATTGGAGTTTCAGCTTCAGCATCAGTCCTTCCAATGAACACCCAGAACTGATCTCCTTTAGAATGGACTGGTTGGATCTCCTTGCAGTCCAAGGGACTTTCAAGAGTCTTCTCCAACACCACAGTTCAAAAGCATCAATTCTTCAGCACTCAGCTTTCTTCACAGTCCAACTCTCACATCCATACATGGCCACTGGAAAAACCATAGCCTTGACCAGATGAACCTTTGTTGGCAAAGTAATGTCTGCTTTTTAACATGCTATCTAGGTAGGTCATAACTTTCCTTCCAGGGAGTAAGCATCTTTTAATTTCATGGCTGCAATCACCATCTGCCAGGATTTTGGAGCCCAAAAAAATAAAGTCTGACACTGCTTCCACTGTCTCCCCATCTATTTCCCATGAAGTGATGGGACCAGATGCCATGACCTTGGTTTTCTGAATGTCAAGCTTTAAGCTAACTTTTTCACTCTCCTCTTTCACTTTCATCAAGAGGCTTTTTAGTTCCTCTTCACTTTCTGCCATAAGGGTGGTGTCATCTGCATATCTGAGGTTACTGACGTTTCTCCTAGCAATCTAGATTCCAGCTTGAGCTTCATCCAGCCCAGCGTTTCTCATGATGTACTCTGCATAGAAGTTAAATAAGCAGGGTGACTATATACAGCCTTGACGTACTTCTTTTCCTATTTGGAACCAGTCTGTTGTTCCATGTCCAGTTCTAACTGTTGCTTCCTGACCTGCATATAGGTTTCTCAAGAGGCAGGTCAGGTGGTCTGGTATTCCCATCTCATTCAGAATTTTCCACAGTTTGTTGTGATCCACACAGTCAAAGGCTTTGGCATAGTCAATAAAGCAGAAATAGATGTTTTTCTGGAACTCTCTTGCTTTTTTGATGATCCAGCGGATGTTGGCAATTTGATCTCTGGTTCCTCTGCCTTTTGTAAAACCAGCTTGAACATGTGGAAGTTCACTGTTCACGTATTGTTGAAACCTGGCTTGAAGAATTTTGAGCATTACTTTACTGGCATGTGAGATCAGTGCAATTGTGAGTAGTTTGAGCATTCTTTGGGATTGTCTTTCTTTGGGACTGGAATGAAAACTGAGCTTTTCCAGTCCTGTGGCCACTGCTGAGTTTTCCAAGTTTGCTGGCATATTGGCATAAATCAAATCCCTTATGACTATACAGTGGAAGTGAGAAATAGATTTAAGGGACTAGATCTGATAGACAGGGAGATTAGGGAATTCATTTTCTCATACAAGTTCACTCCCCCTTTCTCACTTTCCCTTCCCCATCTCTCTTTTCACTAAAACAGTTTACATTCAATTCGGTGTGCTTTAGATGACTTCCCTGCTCCATTATATATGATGTGGAAAGAAACATCTTAATTCACTAACTGCAAACTAGATGAGATGACTATCTTATGATTATCAAGATGTGGATTAGTTACCGATAATCTTTAATCAGAAGCTGACCTGAACCTGACTCACAGACTGCATCTGTGGTTCCTGTGATTATGAGCCACAGAGTAGGGAAGAGGAAAAGGAAACCAAGTTCTCAAATCCCTTTCTCTCTCTCTCTTTGTCTCTCTCTCACCAATGCCACCCCACATCTCTTTTCTATAGCTCTCCATCTCAAAGATTTTTTTTAAACAAGTGAAAACATACTTTGACCCCAATTTTCCATATTCAGGGGGAAAAATCATTACATTAAAAACTCTATTAATAACTACTCAGTGTAAGAACAAGATGGAAAGAAGCATGCTCCAGATGACAAGAACCATCCATTGACCTAATTGTTTATCTGCAGGTGCATTCAAGTCCATGGGAATGTCCAACCTAACAAGACTCCCTGAATTCATCCTCTTGGGACTCTCTTCTCACCCTGAGGACCAGAAACCACTCTTTGCCCTCTTTCTCATCATATACCTGGTCACTTTGATGGGAAATCTGCTCATCATCTTGGTTATCCACTCTGATTCTCAGCTCCAAAACCCGATGTATTTCTTCCTGAGCATCTTGTCCTTTGCTGATATTTGCCACACAACAGTTATAGTCCCCAAGATGTTAGTGAACTTTTTATCAGAGACAAAGGCCATTTCCTATGCTGAATGTCTGGTGCAGATGTATTTCTTCCTAGTCTTTGGAAACATGGACAGTTACCTCCTGGCAGCCATGGCCATTGACCGCTATGTAGCTATCTGCAATCCCTTCTACTATGTCACTGTTATGAACCATGGATGCTGTATGTTGCTACTGGCCTTCTCCACAGCTTTCTCCTACCTTCACTCCCTCCTGCATGTCCTTCTGGTGAATCGGCTCACTTTTTGTGCATCAAATGTTATCCATCACTTTTTTTGTGATGTCAACCCTGTTCTAAAGTTGGCCTGCTCTTCTACCTCTGTCAATGAAGTTGTCGCCATGACAGAAGGACTGGTTTCTGTGATGGCCCCATTTGTCTGCATCATCATCTCTTACCTGAAAATCCTCATTGCTATCCTCAAAATTCCCTCAGCTGCTGGAAAACGCAAAGCCTTCTCCACCTGCAGCTCCCATCTCACCGTGGTGACTCTCTTTTATGGGAGCATCTGCTGTGTCTATTTCCAGCCATTGTCCAGCTACACTGTCAAAGATCGAATAGTAACAGTCAACTACACTATACTGACACCAATGTTGAACCCATTTATCTACAGTTTAAGAAACAAGGACATGAAACAGGGCTTAGAAAAATTGATAAGCAGGACTAAGTTTCAAATGAATAGGCTTTCTAGTACAAATTCCAACAGAATCCGTGGCGCCTGACTGAAAGGTGTCTGTGTGGATGTGTGTGTACATGTGCACACTCATGCACACACACATCAGCATCTGAAGGCAGTCCTTTATGGAGAAATACTCTTTCATCAATTGGACCTTCACCCTGTAGTTTTTGATACCTCTCCATTCTAGAAAAATCACATTCCCTTTATTCCTTCTATATTTACTTGGAACTGTCCATTTTTCCATCTGTTTATAACTTCAGCCAAGTTTAGTCATTTGAATTTTTGTACACATCTATGGAGAAATCTATTTGTGTGCAAAGATATTTATGCATACATAACCACTCTGTTCTATTTAAATTTTCAGACATTTTTTGCAGGTGTGTCTATGTGTGTACTGGGGGCGGGGGGGCTGACCTCCCTATCAGACCAGACTCAGGGACTCCTTACCTGTGTATTTTTCTCTCTGAAAATGCCTATATTTCCATGTCTTTTTTATCTGTTGATTTTTTCAGAATGCAGGAAGATTTCTTTATTCTATGTAATCAGAAATGCTTCCTATAGCCCCTGCAGGCAGAATCAAAAATCAATGGATGCATTTCAATTTTAAAAAAGATAAATGGATGTAAACTAATAGTTACAAGCCTTTGGTTTAGAATGCCTGATATGAAAGAGCCTTTCAATTTGGGTGGGGAATGAATTATATAGAAAAGCAGAATCTGAGAGAGGAAGACAAACACTATAGCCTTCATTTATATATCGAATCTAAAAATCAAAGGTAATGAATAAATAAAACAGAAACAGACCACAAATACAGGGAACAAACCAGTGGTTGCCAGAGGGGAAAGGTGGTTTGGGGCAGGTAGGAATGGGAAAAATAGGTGAAAGGGAATAAGATATAAAATATCTTATTAATAAATGTCAGTTATAAAATAAAATAAAGTCACAGGCACAGGGATGTAATGTACAGAATGGGAATATAGTCAATAACATTATAATAACTTTGTATGGTGTACAGTCTATCAGTTCAGTCACTCAGTTGTGTCCAACTCTTTGCGACCCCATGGACTGCAGCACACCAGTCTTCCCTGTTCGTCACCAACTCCCGGAGCTGGCTCAAACTCATGCCCACTGAGTTGGTGAAGCCATCCAGCCATCTCATCCTATGCTGTCCTCTTCTCCTCCTGTCTTCAATCTTTCCCAGGATCAGGGTCTTTCCCAATGAGTCAGTTCTTCGCATCTGGTGGCCAAAGTGTTATAGGGTATAATCTATAAAAATACCAAATCACTGTTGTTCACCTGACACTAATATAATATTATAAGTCAACTATACTTCAATAAAAAAATGAAAGGAAAGCAGTCAGATGAATTACTATACACTGTGTTGTTATGGGTAAAGGCAGTTTAGGGTGACTTTCTCTCCTGGTGTTTGTATTTTAACAAATGGAATTGTTTAAGTCAAACAAATTAATCTCTCATGGTATGTTACACAAGGAATTGATGGATGACCTTTAAGTTTTAAATGATATAATAAAGAGTGTTTAAATCCCTTTGATTTTGCTTCAATCTTCCCTTACACAGGTACAATTTATGAAATTCATAAATTGAAATTATAATAATCTCCGGGATCTCAGAATGTGACTTATTTGGGGATAAGTTCTTTAAAGAGGCAATTAAGTTAAAATGCAAAGAACTGACTCATTGGAAAAGACTCTGATTCTGGGAAAGATTGAAGTCTGGAGGAGAAGGAGATGACAGAGGATGAGATAGTTGGATGGCCTCACTGACTCAATGGACATGAGTTTGAGCCAGCTCCAGGAGTTGGTGATGGACAGGGAAGCCTGGCATGCTGCAGTCCATGGGGTCACAAAGACACAACCGAGCAACTGAACTGAAGTTAAAAGGATGTCATTAGGATAGATTCTACTACTATATGGTGTCTATAAAAAGAGATTAGAACACAGATACACACAGAGGGAGAACCATGTGAAGATACAGGGAGAAGACAGCAAGTCAAAGAAAAGAGGCCTCAGAAGCAACCAACCCTGCCAATACCCTGGTCTCAGATGTCTCTGGGTGCATGCTAAGTCATTTCAGTGGTGTCTGACTCTTTGCAACCCTATACACTGTAGCCCACCAGGCTTCTCTGTCCAGGGGATTCTCTAGGCAAGAATACTGGAGTGGGTTGCCATGCCCTCCACCAGGAGATCTTCCCGACCCAGAGATCGAGCCCACGTCTCTTATGTCTACCTGTATGGGCAAACAGGCTCTTTACCACTAGTGCCACCTAGGAAGTTCCAGAATTGGGAGAAGATAACTTTCTGTTGTTTGAGACAGCCAATCTGTGGTACTTTGTTATGGCAGCCCTAGTGGTAAAGGACCTGCCTACCAATGCAAGAGACATAAGATATGCGGATTTGATCCCTGGGTTGGGAAGATCCCTTGGAGGAAGTCATGGCTACCCACTCTAGTATTCTTGCCTGGAGAATCTCATGGACAGAGGAGCCTGGCGGGCTATAGCCCATGCGGTCACAAAGAGCTGGACACAACTGAAGCAACTTGGCACACACAGCAAACTAATAAAACATCTTTGATGATTTTGCTGGTGATAACTGAAAAGCAAGTGGCACTCATTGTCTCACCCGTTTAATCCACAACACAAGTATTCCACATATCTTCCATTCTGGCTATTACATTAGTTTTCAACACCTGAAAGTCTCTGATTCATGGATAATTCAGTGGAATATAAAACTAGGAAATTTCCATAACCTCTAGCTTGCCTGGAAATAAGACCTGAACTTAACTAGTAAGAGACTGGGGTGCAAAAGTTAGAGCAAATGATCAGAATGATTAATAGGTTCCCCACTAAAGCAATGAGGTATACAAAGCAAAAAAGGACAAAGAAAGGTTTCTAGTCCTCAAACCAGAAGAGTCTCTGGAGGATGAAATCAAATTGTATAGCTGAGATTCACTTATAGATACATAAAAAATTTTAATAAATTCTGCCAGATTAGATTCTTAGCAATTCACAGTCTCCAGAAAAACATAAAAGACTACATTGCTCCATATCTTCACCAATACTGTATGCTACTAATTTATAAAGATTTAAAATCTCAATCTGATGATGGACAGTGGCATCTTAGTGCATTTCTCCCTACTGAAACAGGAGAGCAAATTTCCTATAATTATTGAGCTTTTGCACCATCTCTTTAAACTGGGCATCCCAGGTGGCCCAAGTGGTAAAGAATCAATCTGCCAATGCAGGAGACGCAGGTTTGAACCCTGGATTGGAAAGAACCCCTGGAGGAGGAAATGGCAACACACTCTAGTATTCTTGCCTGGAAAATTCCATGGACAGAGGAGCCTGGTGGGCTATAGCCCATGGGGTCACAGAGTCAGACACAACTTAGTGACTGAACACAGCACACTTCCTTAAATTGCCTAAGTATTTTGCCCTTTGGGGAGATCGTTTGTAATTTTCTTGTCAACTGGTAGGATCTCTGTAAACTGAGAATGTTAAAAGTTTGTTTACTTATGTATATACAAGTATTTTCTTCAAATAAATTATTCGTCCTGTAGTTTCAATTTAAAAAAATCAACATTTTTTTATTTTTGATATTGACTAGTTTATTCATCCTTTCTTTTACATTCTGAGTGATAAGGTAGGCTATGTAAATAATAATAAAACTTGTTCTAGTATTTTGTAAATATTCTTGATTTGAACTTATATTTTTAATCAAGCTGGAGTACAGACTTTTGGAGGGTACAAACAAAACCTTATGTGCACCAGGAAAAAGGAGCAGTGTCCCCACAAGAGATCAAACCAGTCAATCCTAAAGGACATCAGTCCTGAATACTCATTGGAAGGACTGATGCTGAATCTGAAGCTCCAATACTTTGGCTACTTGATGTGAAGAACTGACTCATTGGAAAAGACCCTGATGCTGGGAAAGATTGAAGGCAGAAGGAGAAGGGTATGACAAAGGATGAGATGGTTGGACATCATCACCGACTCAATGGACATGAGTCTGAGCAAGTTCCAGGAGTTGGTGACAGACAGGGAAGCCTGGCATGCTGCAGTCCATGGGGTGGCAAAGAGTCAGACATAACTGAGTGACTGAGCTGAAGAGTGCAATTTTATATGACACTTATAAATCTATCTTTCTGATTCCAGGATTATTATAAATCACCCTTTATCACTAAATTAAAAAGTCACCAATATCATATACCTAATAAGATCAGCGAACTAAAATGGGTCGGAATGGGTGAATTTCACTCAGATGACCATTACATCTACTACTGTGGGCAATAGCATTGAAACATGTATATTATCATATGTGAAATAGTTCGCCAGTCCAGTTTCGATGAATGAGACAGGATGCTCAGGGCTGGTGCACTGGGATGACCCTGAGGGATGGGATGGGGAGGGAGGTGGGAGGGGGGCTCAGGATGAGGAACACGTACACCCATGACTGATTCATGTCAATATATGGCAAAAACCACTACAGTATTGTAAAGTAATTAGCCTCCAATTTTAAAAAGAAGGTAATCCATTAGAAGAAATGGGAATAGCCATCATAGTCAACAAAAGAATCTGAATTGCAGTACTTGGATGCAATCTCCAAAATGACAGAATGATCTAGGTTCGTTTCCAAGGCAAAGCATTCAATATCACAGTAATCTAAGTCTATGCCCTGACCAATAATGCTGAAGAAGCTGAAGTTGAACAGTTCTGTGAAGACCTACAAGACCTTCTAGAACTAACACCCAAAAAATATTCATTAAGTGGACTAGAATGCAAAAGTAGGAAGTCAAGAAACACCTGGAGTAACAGGCAAATTTGGCCTTGGAGTACAGAATGAAGCAGGGCAGAGACTAATAGAGTTTTGCCAAGAGAACCCACTGGTAAAAGCAAACACGCTCTTCCAACAACACAAGAGAAGACTCTACACATGGACATCACCAGATGGTCAATACCAAAATCAGACTGATTATATCCTTTGCAGACAAAGATGAAGAAGCTCTATACAGACAGTAAAAACAAGACTGGGTGCTGACTGTGGCTCAGATCATGAACTCCTTATTGCCAAATTCAAACTTAAATTGAGAAAGTAGGGAAAACCACTAGACCATTCAGGTATGACATAAATCAAACCCTTATGATTATACTGTAGAAGTGACAAACAGATTCAAGAGATTAGAACTGATAGACAGACTGCCTGATGAACTATGGACAGAGGTTCATGACATTGTACAGGAGGCAGTGATCAAGACCACCCCCAAGAAAAAGAAATGCAAAAAGGCAAAATGGTTGTCTGAGGAGGCCTTACAAATAGCTGTGAAGAGAAGCAAAAGGCAAATGAGAAAAGGGAAGATATACCTATTTGAATGCAGAGTTCCAAAGAATAGTGAGGAGAGATAAGAAAGCCCGATAGAGTGATCAATGCAAAGAGATAGAGGAAAACAATAGAATGGGAAAGACTAGAGATTTCTTCAAGAAAATTAGAGATACCAAGGGAACATTTCATGCAAAGATGGGCTCAATATAGGACAGAAATGGTATGGACCTAACAGAAGCAGAAGATATTAAGAAGAGGTGGCAAGAATACACAGAAAAACTATTCAAAAAGATCTTCATGATCCAGATAAACATGATGGTGTAATCACTCACCTAGAGCCAGACATCCTAGAATGTAAGTCAAGTGGGCCTTAGGAAGCATCACTACTAACAAAGCTAGTAGAGGTGATGGAATTCCAGTTGAGCTATTTCAAATCCTAAAAGATAATGCTGTGAAAGTGCTGTGCTCAATATGCCAGCAAATCCGGAAAACTCAACAGTGGCCACAGGACTGGAAAAGGTCAGTTTTCATTCCAATCCCAAAGAAAGGCAATGCCAAAGAGTGCTCAAACTACTGCACAATTGCACTCATTTCACATTCTACTAAAGTAATGCTCAAAATTCTCCAAGCCACGCTTCAACAGTTCATGTTCCATGAACTTCCAGATGTTCAAGCAGGATTTAGAAAAGGCAAAGGAACTAGAGATCAAATTGCCAACATACATTGGATCATCAAAAAAGAAAGAGAGCTTCTGAAAAACATCTACTTCTGCTTTAATGACTATGCCAAAGCCTTTGACTGTGTGGATCACAACAAACTGTGGAAAATTCTGAAAGAGATGGAACTACTAGACCACCTCACCTGCTCCTGAGAAATCTGTATGCAGTTCAAGAAGCAACAGTTAGAACTGGATGTGGAACAACAGACTGGTTCCAAATTGGGGAAGGAGTATGTCAAGCCTGTATTTTGTCACACTGCTTATTTAACTTATATGCAGAGTACATCATGAGAAATGCTGGGCTGGATGAAGCTCAAGCTGGAATCAAGATTGCCGGGAGAAGTATCAATTACCTCAGATATGGAGATGACACTACCCTATGGCAGAAAGCAAAAAAGAACTAAAGGGCCTCTTTATGAAAGTGAAAGAGGAGAGTGAAAAAGTTGGCTTAAAACTCAACATTGGATCCTCTATGACCCACCTCCCAGAATATTGGAAATAAAAGCAAAAATAAACAAATGGGACCTAATTAAAATTAAAAACTTCTGCACAACAAAGGAAACTGTAAACAAGGTGAAAAGACAGCCTTCAGAATGGGAGAAAATAATAGCAAATGAAACAATGGACAAAGAATTAATCTCAAAAATATATAAGCAACTCCTGCAGCTCAATTCCAGAAAAATAAAAGACCCAATCAAAAAGTGGGCCAAAGAACTAAACAGACATTTCTCCAAAGAAGACATACAGATGGCTAACAAACACATGAAAAGATGCTCAACATCACTCATTATCAGAGAAATGCAAATCAAAACCTCAATGAGGTACCATTACACGCCAGTCAGAATGGCTGCTATCCAAAAGTCTACAAGCAATAAATGCTGGAGAGGGTGTGGAGAAAAAGGAACCCTCTTACACTGTTGGTGGGAATGCAAACTAGTACAGCCAGTATGGAGAACAGTTTGGAGACTCCTTAAAAAACTGGAAATAGAACTGCCATACGACCCAGTAACTCCACTGCTGGGCATACACACTGAGGAAACCAGAATTCAGAGACACGTGTACCCCAATGTTCATCGCAGCACTGTTTATAATAGCCAGGACATGGAAGCAACCTAGATGTCCATCAGCAGATGAATGGTTAAGAAAGCTGTGGTACATATACACAATGGAATATTACTCAGCCATTAAAAAGAATACATTTGAATCAGTTCTAATGAGGTGGATGAAACTGGAGCCTATTATACAGAGTGAAGTAAGCCAAAAAAAAAAAAAAACACCAGTACAGTATACTAACGCATATATATGGAATTTAGAAAGATGGTAATGATAACCCTGTGTGTGAGACAGCAAAAGAGACACAGACGTATTGAACAGTCTTTTGGACTCTGTGGGAAAGGGCGAGGGCAGGATGATATGGGAGAATGACATTGAAACATGTAAATTATCATATGTGAAACGAATTGCTAGTCCAGGTTTGATGCATGATACATGATGCTCGGGGCTGGTGCAACTGGGATGACCCAGAGGGATGGGATGGGGAGGGAGTTGGGAGGGGGGTCAGGATGGGGAACACATGTACACCCATGGAGGATTCAAGTCAATGTATGGCAAAACCAATACAATATTGTAAAGTAAAATAAATAAATTAATTAATTAAAAACAAAAAAACTCAACATTCAGAAAACTAAGATCATGGCATCTGGTCCTATCACTTCATGGCAAATAGATGGGGAAACAATGAAAATAGTGAGTGATTTTATTTGGGGGGGGGCTCCAAAATCACTGTAAATGGTGACTGCAGCCATGAAATTAATAGACACTTGCACCTTGGAAGGAAAGTTATGATCAACCTAGACAGCATATTAAAAAGCAGAGACATTACTTTGCCAACAGAGGTCCATCTAGTCAAAGCTATGGTTTTTCCAGTAGTTATGTAAGGATGTGAGAGTTGGACTATAAAGAAAACTGAGCACCAAAGAATTGATGCTATTGAACTGTGGTGTTGGAGAAGACTCTTGAGAGTCCCTTGAACAGCAAGATCAAACCAACCCATCCTAAAGGAAACCAATTCTGAATATTCATTGGAAGGACTGATGTTGAAGCTGAAGCTCCAGCACTTTGGCCACCTGATGCAAAAAACTGACTCATTGGAAAAGACCTTGATGCTGGGAAAGATTGAAGGCTGGAGGAGAAGGGGACAACAGAAGATGAGATGGTTGGATGGCATCACCGGCTCAATGGACTTGAGTTTGTGAAGGCCCCAGGATTTGGTGATGGACAGGGAAGCCTGGCAGGCTACAGTACATGGGGTGGCAAAGAGTCGGACATGACTGAGCGACTGAATTGAACTGAACTGAACTATCTATTTCTGGACTGTTTATTCTGTTCCAGTAATTTAATTATCTCTACTTGTGTCAAGCCCGAATGTTTAATGACCATAGCTATGTTTAATACATACTAAAGTAATTCTTTCTTCAAATATGATATTTCAAAATTATTTTTGACAATTCTCACACATTTATTTCTTTATGTAAACTTTCTAAAAGTGATAAACTCTATGTTTTTTCTCTTAACCAATCCTTCTCATGTGTGGGATCACAAACAAATTACAGGATTAAGTGGACTGCATATAAAGTGCTTAGACCAGTAGCTGGCTATTAATAAGCATTCAATAAATGTTATTTTTATCATTACTGTCAATTATCTGTTCTTTTCATAATGCCAAATCAGATGGAACACTCAGATTTGATCACAAGAAAATAAGAACTTGCTTTTTTTTAAACTATGTAAACAAAACTAGTTTAGAAACAGTGGTGTAGCAGTAAATGACAGCTTGCGGCAAAGAGCAGTGAGTGGTAGCTGGAAGCAAGATCTTAGTTTCCCAGACTGAGAGTCCTAACCGCTGGATCACAGGAGCCAACAGTTAGGACTAGGGTCCCCAGTCCTTGGCTGCCTAGTCAAGAACAAATTCAGGCAAGGAGGCAGACGGTAAAGAGTAAAGTAAAAACTTTATTGAAAAGAAGAGTACATGCAGAAAGGCACATGGGCAAGCTCAGAGACAGAGTCACACCTTTGGGAAGTTTAAATCCTTTACAATGGGGCAGTTTTCTGGATCTTTGTCTTCCCTCATGCTAATCATCGTGCTTTGTCTCCCACCCCCACCTGGTTAATTTGTCTCAGGACTTTCCCCTGGGGTGTGCACTCACCCCTTAACCAAGATGGATCTCAAAGTGAAGGCTTCTGGGAGGAACAAGACTCACTATGGCCTGGAATTATCCTCTGACTTTTGACTCCAGGAAGCCTTTATGCACACGTATAATGTCTCCCTTATCCTTTACTCAGGGTTTTTGCCTCTCTTTGTCGCTGCCATGATTATTCCCTTGAGATGTTTACAAGAGACAAAGACTGGCTATTTACTCTGTATCTGTTGTTACTTCCATTTTGGAGGGCAAACAGGAGGTTGGTTGTAAATTCCTCACCTGGAGCCCACCTATCTCTTGCCTCAGGAAGTGCAAATAGGAGGCTAGCTGATTGTAAATGTCCAACCTGGAGCCCATCTATCTCCTACCTCAACAGAATATTCAGTTAGCTGTCCAAAGTCCTTTGCATTAGGATTCTATGCTCAAAATACAAATAACAGTAACATGTAACTTTGCTTCCACTTTGCCACTTTTCTTTGGGCAGCATTTTCCTTAGCAACTTCATGGAAAGAGGCAGCTGGACCTTAGAGTGAGATTCAAATTTTCCTGAGTCCCTTGTCCATAATGTCCTCTAATAATTTCTACCATCTGGTGAGCTAGCATGTACTTTTAATCATTTATTTTAATAAATTTATAGGTGCTAGTTGATGTACAGTAGATCATCATGGTAATGAAAAGTAACCAGCACAAATCAATCACCTACAATTCTGACTGATAGGAATTAATCACCTCATTTCAAAGATGAGGAAACCAAAGTTCAAAGAGGCGAAGTGACAAAATCATGAATAGGTAAGTGGTAATCACAACTCAAACTCAGAATTGATTAACTCTAAATCCCAACTGCCTCCCCAAACGCTATGGAGAGAAATGGTAAATGTCTAAGGCCACGTCTTAACCTGCCTGAGGATGGAGTCAAGGCCCAGAGTCCCTCCCGGGTTTCTTTCTGGAAGAGTTCTGAACCAAATGAGCCAATGTCTGATCAGATGGACATTTCTGCCCTTGAGGAAAGATATATTTTTCTAAATAGGCAGGGGGATGGGTGGACCTGGGTAGTCTGTTTCTCTGACTGACGACTGTGTTGGGATCAGCTGTGACCAAGGTTACACTGAAACCGACTTGCTGTGCTAAGAGGCTCCAGCCTTAATTCCCAATCAACAATTCACAAGGAGAAGCCAAACTTTTACCTCCAGACTTTATTTAATTAGGCTGTAAGGAGCTGCCCTGAGTGGTTAATTAGCATCAGAGTCAAGTTGCCTAGAGGTTCACTAGCAAAGTCTCCCGTGAGTCTTGTTAAGAAAGCTGAGTGTGCACCTGTCCCTCTGAGGGAGCTTCTGCAGTGATAGTGGCTCAGAAACTTTTCTGACATGTTGTCATGAGAGAGGTCTCCTGATTTTCCTCCTGGGCTGCTCTCAAGGGGCCATATTCTGCTTTAATTCTAGAAAGAGGAAATGGGATGCCTTAACTCAGAAGATTTACCTCCTCCCCTCTGACGCCAATCCTCCAGGGCAACATTGGAGGGAGCTACTAAATAATCACTTTAGAGGAAGGGTAGTTTTAAACCATCTTAGACATGGCCCTTTCCCTTGTATTCTTTGAATAACATTATCCTTGAGGCATCCAATTCAATTCCCCCATTATTTTGGTCTCCTTATTAAAAACCTTTGTTAGAGTGTCTACTTTTATCTAAAGCAGTGATTCTCTACCTCCCCCTGCATCATTAGCATCATCTGGGGGGCTTTTAAAACAATCCTGAGGCTCAGGACCACACCCCAGACCAATTAAATCAGAATCTCTGAGTGCCACCCAGGTATCAGTTTTAAAGCTTCCAGGTGATTCCAATGAACTGCCAAGGTTGAGAACCACTGATCTCTTTAGAGGGCTCCACTTGTCTTATGAAATTTGTTAGAGCCCTGGTTATGAGTTTAGGTTTCAGTAAATTAATAACCTTCTTCCCCAGTCTCCAAGGTGTTTTTTATATCCTAAGAGGTTTCAAAAGTTTTTTATGTGTTAATATTTGATGCTGAGAAATGACAGAAAGAAGGCACTATATTTAAAATATTAATTCTACGTTTCTGATCTTTGATATTTCTATTTGCCCTTTTAATCTCCTAGGTACACTGATAAATGAGTTTCCCTGGTGATTCAGTGGTAAAGAACCTGCTTGCCAAAGCAGGAGACATAGGTTCTATGCGTGGGTTGGGAAGATCCCTGGAGAAGGAAATGGAAACCCAGTATTCTTGACAGGAGAATTCCATGGACTGAGGAGCCTGGTAGACTATGGTCCATGGGGTCACGAAGTCTGACACAACTTAGTGACTAAACAACAACACTGATAATACATGAATACAGTCTGATTATAAAATTCAAACAGAAATTATGAAGTAAAAACAGAAATTTTCTTTTGAGTCCTACCCACAAATGTTACATGTAGAAATATATCTCCACTAGGTAAATATAAAGATTAACAACCTTGAAATCACACTACATAAATATATTATCTTGCAACTTGAATTTTTGCCTAACAAAATATCTTGAAGATAGTTGCAAGTCACCACTATCTGCAATCTACACTATTGTTTTTAACTGTTTTATAGTATTTTAATAACATTTTATAATACAAAGCCACCATAATTTATTTACTCATTTCTTTATTACTGGACATTTAGAGTTTCTATTTTCTCTGGTCTCTATTACAAATAATACTTCTATGAACACCTCTACATACACACTTTTCAAATGTGTACTATGCCATATATATATATAAGTGTTCATACCAACTGCAGGGTCTGGGAAATTTAAGTTTTCACATGGAATGTTTGGTAAACATCATTGTCCCTGCCATAATTGGTATATTTGTCATTTTCTGATTGATTTATGGGAATCCTTTGTATTTTATGGATGCTGCTGCTGCTGCTAAGTCACGTCAGTCGTGTCCATGTATAATATTGTATGGATATATTATATTTTATGTCTACCATCTATTGCAGCCATGAAATTAAAAGACGCTTGCTCCTTGGAAGGAAAGTTATGACCAACCTAGACAGCATATTAAAAAGCAGAGACATTACTTTGCCAACAAAGGTCCGTCTAGTCAAGGCTATGGTTTTTTTAGTGGTCACGTATGGATGTGAGAGTTGGACTATAAAGAAAGCTGAGCACCAAAGAATTGATGCTTTTGAACTGTGGTGTTGGAGAAGACTCTTGAGGGTCCCTTGGACTGCAAGGAGATCCAACCAGTCCATCCTAAAGGAGACTAGTCCTGGGTATCCGTTGGAGGGACTGATGTTGAAGCTGAAACTCCAATACTTTGGCCTCCTGATGTGGAGAGCTGACTCATTTGAAAAGACCCTGATGCTGGGAAAGATTGAGGGCCAGAGGAAAAGGGGACGACAGAAGATGAGATGGTTGGATGGCATTACCGACACAATGGACATGGGCTTGGGTGGACTTTGGGAGTTGGTGATGGACAGGGAGGCCTGGCATGCTGTGGCTCATGGGGCCGGAAAGAGTCAGACACGATTGAGCGACTGAACTGAACCATATAGATAGTATTTTCTACAAATCCTTTGCTTCTGTTTTAACATCAATCATGGCATCATTTACTATACATCATTTATCACACATGTTTTCGCTTTTATGTAGTAAAGTGAGTCAATCTTTCCCTTTAGAGCTTTAGGATTTATTTTATATTTACATTTTGTGAAAGGTTTAGTCCATCCCCAAGAATATAAAATTATTCTTCTATATTTTCTCATTATTTTACAGATTTTTGCCTTTTAACCTCATATCCATCTGGAATTTATTTTTATATGTGGTATAAAATAGAAATATAAACTTAGATTTTTTATATGTTTTTATAGATATTCAGTTCAGTTCAGTTCACTTGCTCAGTCGTGTCCGACTCTGCGACCTCATGAATCGCAACACGCCAGGCCTCCCTGTCCATCACCAACTCCCGGAGTTTACTCAAACTCATGTCCATCGAGTTCGTGATGCCATCCAGCCATCTCATCCTCTGTCGTCCCCTTCTCCTCCTGCCCCCAATCCCTCCCAGCATCAGGGTCTTTTCCAATGAGTCAACTTTCCACATGAGGTGGCCAAAGTATTGGAGTTTCAGCTTCAGCATCAGTCCTTCCAGTGAACACCCAGGACTGACCTCCTTTAGGATGGACTGGTTGGATCTCCTTGCAGTCCAAGGAACTCTCAAGAGTCTTCTCCAACACCACAGGTCAAAAGCATCAATTCTTCAGCACTCAGCTTTCTTCACCCTCCAACTCTCACATCCATACATGGCCACTGAAAAACCATAGCCTTGACTAGACGGACCTTCGTTGGCAAAGTAATGTCTCTGCTTTTTAATATGCTGTCTAGGTTGGTCATAACTTTCCTTCCAAGGAGTAAGTGTCTTTTAATTTCATGGCTGCAATCACCATCTGCGGTGATTTTGGAGCCCCAAAAAATAAAGTCTGACACTGTTTCCACTGTCTCTCCATCTATTTCCCATGAAGTGACGGGACCGGATGCCATGATCTTAGTTTTCTGAATGTTGAGCTTTAAGCCAACTTTTTCACTTTCATCAAGAGGCTTTTTAGTTCCTCTTCACTTTCTGCCATAAAGGTGGTGTCATCTGCATATCTGAGGTTATTGATATTTCTCCTGGCAATCTTGATTCCAGCTTGTGCTTCTTCCAGCCCAGCATTTCTTATGATGTACTCTACATATAAGTTAAATAAGCAGGGTGACAATACACAGCCTTGACGTACTCCTTTTCCTATTTGGAACCAGTCTGTTACATAACTATAAATTTCAATCAATTATATATTCACTTCTTCCAATTGAATATTGTCCCACAATTTTCTTTTCTGCCAGATTCAAAAAGGCTAAATGTCTTTTTATGTAGGTCTGTTTCTGAATTCTACTCTGTTCCAAGAGTTCTATTGCATATTCCTATACAAATACTTGTGTTGTTGGAAGAGGGTGTTTGCTATGATCAGTGTGTTTTCTTGGTAGAACTCTATTAGCCTTTGCCCTGCTTCATTCTGTACTCCAAGGCCAAATTGGGCAGGTGTTTCTTGATGTCCAGGTGTTATCAAACTCCAGGTGTTTCTTGACGTCCGACCTTTGCATTCCTGTCCCCTATAAAGAAAAGGACATCCTTTTTGGGTGTTAGTTCTAAAAGGTCTGGTAGGTCTTCATAGAACCGTTCAACTTCAGCTTCTTCAGCATTACTGGTTGGGGCATAAGCTTGGACTACCATGATATTGAATGGTTTGCCTTGGAAACGAACAGAGATCATTCTGTCATTTTTGAGATTGCATCCAAGTACTGCATTTCGGACTCTTTTGTTGACCATGATGGCTACTCCATTTCTTCTAAGGGATCCTTGCCCACAGTAGTGGATATAATGGTCGTCTGAGTTAAATTCACCCATTCCAGTCCATTTTAGTTCACTGACTCCTAGAATCTTGACATTCACTCTTGCCATCTCCTGTTTGACCACCTCCAATTTGCCTTGATTCAT
Source organism: Dama dama (assembly GCF_033118175.1). Lineage (NCBI taxonomy): Eukaryota > Metazoa > Chordata > Mammalia > Artiodactyla > Cervidae > Dama > Dama dama. Next base: position 12,880,943 of record NC_083691.1, on the reverse strand, counting down.
GGACCTAACATTCCAGGTTCCTATGCAATATTGCTCTTTACAGCATCAGACTTTGCTTCTATCACCAGTCACATCCACAACTGGGTATTGTTTTTGCTTTGGCTCCATCCCTTCACTCTTTCTGGAGTTATTTCTCCACTGATCTCCAGTAGCATATTGGGCACCTACTGACCTGGGGAGTTCCTCTTTCAGTATCCTATCATTTTGCCTTTTCATACTGTTCAAGGGGTTCTCAAGGCAAGAATACTTGAGTGGTTTGCCATTCCCTTCTCCAGTGGACCACATTCTGTCAGATATCTCCACCATGGACATCAACAGATGGTCAACACCAAGATCAGACTGATTATATTCTTTGCAGCCAAAGATGGAAAAGCTCTATACAGTCAGCAAAAACAAGACCGGGAGCTGACTGTGGCTCAGATCATGAACTCCTTATTGCCAAATTCAGACTTAAATTGAAGAAAGTAGGGAAAACTACTAGACCATTTGTGTATGACCTAAATCAAATTCCTTATGATTGTACAGTGGAAGTGAGAAATAGATCTAAGGGACTGAATCTGATAGACAGGGTGCCTGACGAACTATGGATGGAAGTTTATGACATTGTACTTGAGATAGGGATTAAGACCATCTCCATGGAAAATAGATGCAAAAAAGCAAAATGGCTGTCTGAGGAGGCCTTACAAATGGCTGTGAAAAGAAGAGAAGCAAAAAGGAAAGGAGAAAAGGAAAGATATACCCATTTGAATGCAGAGTTCCCAAGAATAGCAAGGAGAGATAAGAAAGTCTTCCTCAGTGATCAATGCAAAGAAATAGAGGAAAACAAGAGAATGGGAAAGACTAGAGATCTCTTCAAGAAAATTAGAGATACCAAGGGAACATTTCATGCAAAGATGGGTTCGATAAATGACAGAAATGGTATGGACCTAACAGAAGCAGAAGATATTAAGAAGAGGTGGAAGAATACACAGAAGAACTGTACAAAAAAGATGTTCATGACCCAGATAATCACGATTGTGTGATCACTCAACTAGAGTCAGACATCCTGGAATGTGAAGTCAAGTGGGCCTTAGAAAACATCACTACGAACAAAGCTAGTGGAGGTGATGGAATTCCAGTTGAGCTATTTCAAATCCTGAAAGATGATGCTCTGAAAGTGCTGCACTCAATATGCCAGCAAATTTGGAAAACTCAGCAGTGGCCACAGGACTGGAAAAGGTCTATTTTCATTCCAATCACAAAGAAAGGCAATCCCAAAGAATGCTCAAACGACCACACAATTGCACTCATCTCACACACTAGTAAAGTAATGCTCAAAATTCTCCAAGCCAGGCTTCAGCAATACGTGAACCATGAACTTCCAGATGTTCAAGCTGGTTTTAGAAAAGACAGAGGAACCAGAGATGAAATTGCCAACATCTGGTGGATCATCAAAAGAGCAAGAGAGTTCCAGAAAAACATCTATTTCTGCTTTATTGACTATGCCAAAGCTTTTGACTGTGTGGATTACAATAAACTGTAGAAAATTCTGAAAGAGATGGGAATACCATACCACCTGACCTGCCTCTTGTGAAACCTATATACAGGTCAGGAAGTGACAGTTAGAACTGGACATGGAACAATAGACTGGTTCCAAATAGGAAAAGGAGTACGTCAAGGCTATATATTGTCACCCTGCTTATTTAACTTATATGCAGAGTATATCATGAGAAACGCTGGGCTGAAGGAAGCTCAAGCTGGAATCTAAATTGCCAGGAGAAATATCAATAACCTCAGATATGCACATGACACCACCTTTATGGCAGAAAGTGAAGAGGAACTAAAAAGCCTCTTGATGAAAGTGAAAGAGGAGAGTGAAAAAGTTGGCTTAAACCTCAACATTCAGAAAACCAAGGTCATGGCATCTGGTCCCATCACTTCATGGGAAATAGATGGGGAGACAGTGGAAACAGAGTCAGACTTTATTTTTTGGGGCTCCAAAATCACCGCAGATGGTGATTGCAGCCATGAAATTAAAAGACACTCCTTGGAAGGAAAGTTATAACCAACCTAGACAGCATATCAAAAAGCAGAGACATTACTTTGCCAACGAAGGTCCGTCTAGTCAAGGCTATGGTTTTTCAGTGGCCATGTATGGATGTGAGAGTTGGAGGGTGAAGAAAGCTGAGTGCTGAAGAATTGATGCTTTTGACCTGTGGTGTTGGAGAAGACTCTTGAGAGTTCCTTGGACTGCAAGGAGATCCAACCAGTCCATCCTAAAGAAGGTCAGTCCTGGGTGTTCATTGGAAGGACTGATGCTGAAGCTGAATTGCAATACTTGGCCACCTCATGTGGAAAGTTGACTCATTGGAAAAGACCCTGATGCTGGGAGGGATTGGAGGCAGGAGGAGAAGGGGACGACAGAGGATGAGATGGCTGGTTGGCATCACCAGTGCAATGGACTTGAGTTTGAGTAATCTCTGGGAGCTGGTGATAGACAAGGAGGCCTGGCATGCTGCGATTCATGGGTCTCAAAGAGTCGGACACTACTGAGCGACTGAACTGATATGATTCCAATACTTGGAGAAGGAAGTAGCAAACCACTCCAGTACTCTTGCCTAGAGAATTCCGCGGATAGAGGAGCCTGATGGGGTGCTGTCCATGGAGTAGCACAGAGTCAGACACGACTGAAGTGACCTAGCAGCAGCAGCAGCAGCATACCAATACTATGGCATTTTAATTAACAGGATTTTACTGTATGTTTTTTCTGACTGGGAAGGGAAATTTACCCTAACTGTTTGCTTTGTTTTTCGAAATTATTTTTTACTTTTGTACATTTTCTATCCTTGATGAGCTTTAGAATAGTTTTGACCTATTCTATAAAGATTCATACTTGAATTTTATGAGTGTATTGAATATAAGTAATGATTTGGGGAACTAACATTTTTACCATATTATCTGCCCATCCAGCAATATGGATTATATGACCACCTTCTACTACCTACTATTTATGGGGCTTTGCTGTTAGCTTTCTTTTGAGAGATACCACTCCTAGTGAGACTTTTTCTCAGCAAATTATATACAGAATACCTCTTCACTATTCTGGGGGAAGCCTCTGAGCCAGATTATTAGAATTGCACAGTTTCAGATTGAGGTAATATGTGTTTTGTTAAATAAAATAAATGACCATCTTCACTGGACTGTGGCATCTCTGGGGAGATTACTGATATTAACTCCTTTGTAGGGTGGCTAAATCTGGCAAACCTACAGTCTTCTGGTGTGTCCAGGTATAGTCTGTTACAGACTTGAACTTGGGGAAAATGAGAACATGGAAGAGAGAAATGTCCTCTGCAAGAAACAAATATGCCTGAAGTTTATGTTGCCAGGATAAGGAAAGAAAAGATCAGAATGGAATCCTCTTAATTTCCTACTCATGGAGTAGGAAATGGCAACCCACTCTAGCATTCTTGCCTGGAAAATTCCATGGACAGAAGAGACTGGCAAGCTACTGTCCATGGGGGCTCAAAGATTTGGTTGTGATTAAGCACATATCTTGAGTTATTTAGAATTCAGAAGCTGATGAATTTAATTCTTTCTAAATCACCCTAATGTCAAGATATTTAATAAAGAATTTTCTGTTTTTAAAAAAAGAATGCATAGCCAATGGCATCTAGGGACAGTTAACATAAGCATCCACTCTGTTTTTCTGCAGGGCAATCTCTTTGTGTTACCTTCAAGTCTTGATAGAGTCTGTTAATACAGAGCCCCAAGTAGTGTGTATAATGGTTCCTTGCTGTTGCTAACCAAAGGTACTACATTATCCCCTGACAATTTCCTTAAATTCTACCCCCACCTTTGAAAATAATCCTTTTTTCAATCTCCTCTCACTTGGAGTGTTCCATCTCTTTCTCTCTTGGACTGATTGGCATAAGGCAAAATATGCTAGAGACAGATATTCACAAAGTGAGAGGTGTTAAGTCCTGAGCTAGGGCAGTGGCAGTTGAGACTGGGAAGGTAGACTAATTTGAGAAGTTCTGAAGAGGAAGTTCTGACCAGACTTAGGGATACCTGCAGCCCATGTGGTTGCAGAGTCAGACATGACTGAGTGACTATCACTCACTCACAGTGATTAATTAAATGGGGGAGGAGAAGAATGATAATAAGTGGGAGAACTTTAAAATCTCTTTTCAAGTTCCTGACTCTAATGACCCAGTGGTTGGCCATACTAGTCATGGGAAAGAGAGCAATTTTGATGTGTGAGTGGCCATCGATACAGCTAGTAGATAGATAAAATGTAAGTCCTTTCAATATTTGAAGAATATTGACCCTTAAGTGGGCTTTCCAGGTGGCTGAGTGGGTAAAGAATCTACCTGCCAACCAAGGAGACACAAGAGACATGAGTTTGATCCCTGGGTCCAAAAGATACCCTGAAGAAGGGAATGGCTACCTACTCCAGTATTCTTGCCTGGAGAATTCCATGACAAGAATACAGACTGCATTCACCTTTTTCTCAAGTGCACATGGAACATTCTCCATGATAGATCACATCCTGGGCCATAAATCTAGCCTTGGTAAATTCAAAAAAATTGAAATCATTTCAAGCATCTTTTCTGATCACAATGCAGTAAGATCAGATGTCAACTACAGGAAAATAATTTAAAATACATGCATAGGGAGGCTAAAAAACACGCTTCTGAATAACCAACAGATCATGGGAGAAATCAAAGAGGAAATAAAAATATGCATAAAAACAAATGAAAATGAAAATGCAACAACCCAAAACCTGTGGGATTCAATAAAAGCAGTACTAAGAGGAAGGTTCATAGCAATACAAGCTTACCTTAAGAAACAAGAGAAAAATCAAATAAATAACTGTTTACACCTAAAGCAACCAGAAAAAGAAGAAGTGAAGAACCCCAAAGTTAGTTAAAGGAAAGAAATGATAAAAATCAGAGCAGAAATAAATGAAAAAGAAACAAGGCAGCCTATAGCAAAAAAAAAAAAAAATCAATAAAACTGAAATCTGGTTCTTTGAGAAGATAAATAAAAGACAAACCATTAGCCAGACTCATCAAGAAAAACAGAGAGAAGAATCAAATCAACAAAATTAGAAATGAAAATGGAGAGATCACAACAGACAACACAGAAATACAAAGGATCATAAGAGACTACTATCAGCAACTATATGCCAATAAAATGGACAACTTGAAAGAAATGGGCAAATTCTTAGAAAAGTATAACTTTCCAAAACTGAACCAGGAAGAAATAGAAAATCTTAACAGACCCATCACAAGTATAGAAATTGAAACTGTAATCAGAAATCTTCCAACAAACAAAATCCCAGGGCCAGATGCCTTGACAACTGAATTCTACCAAAAATTTAGGGAAGAGCTAACACCTATCCTACTCAAACTCTTCCAGAAAATTGCAGAGGAAGGCAAACTTCCCAACTCATTCTATGAGGCCACCATCACCCTCATGCCAAAACAAAAGATGCCACACAAAAAGAAAACTACAGGCCAATATCACTGGTGAACATAGATGCAAAAATCCTTAACAAAATTCTAGCAAACAGAATCCAACAACATATTAAAAAGATCATACATCATGACCAAGTGGGCTTTATCCCAGAGATGCAAGGATTCTTCAATATTTGCAAATCAATCAATATGATACACTACATTAACAGATTGAAAGATAAAAACCATATGATTATCTCAATAGATGCAGAGAAAGCCTTTGACAAAATTCAACATCCATTTATGATTAAAAAAAAAAAAAAAAAAAACACCCTCCAGAAAGCAGGCATAGAAGTGAGAGGGTAACAGGCAGGAAGGCCAGGGGTCTCCAAATGGAGGAAATAGGCTGCAAGTGCCAGACATTTTTATCTCTCTTAAGTGGCAAGAGGAAACAAACTGGCAATATTTTTTTTTTCCTTCTCTATAAAAATTTAAAAGGAAGTTTCTCTTAAAATGCTGTGTTGCCATGACACCTGGTTTCACCTTAAGCTAACTAGTCTCAAAACCTTGAGTTAACCAATACATTTTTCTTATGGAAATGTTTGTCTTAAGCTATGTTAATGTGCTATGCATTTACCCCAGACTCTGTAAGTTCCACCAAAAGACTCAGAAACTTCTTGACAAACCAGTATGTTATACTTAGATATTGTTCCCCTAATCTATGTAAGTGAAACTATTTGTTTGGTAATCTGCCCTTCTACAAGATTCAAGTCAATCATTTTATGGCCTGGGATAATTGATAATCAATGATAATCTGGTGCCAAGATTATCACAAAATGCAAATTATGGATGAGGAGCCTGGTGCCATTCTGAGTTTTAAGACATTCCTTTCTTTTCATTAACAGACTGCTAGTTTTAAGACATTCCTTTCTTTTCATTAACATCCAGCTGAAGACTAGCAGGGGGGGTACTCTTTCTGCCCCCTTCTGATGCCTATGTCAGAAGCTTTCTCTATCTCCTTTTTACTAATAAAGTAAAACTTTATTACACAAAAGCTCTGAGCGATCCAGCCTCATCTTTGGCCCTGGATTGAATTTGTCTCCTCCAGAGGCCAAGAATCCCGGCATCTTATCATTCAGCAACAACCTCTCAGAAGGAAGATACCTCAACATAATAAAGGCCATATATGATAAACCCACAACAAACATTATCCTCAGTGGTGAATAATTGAAAGCATTTCCCCTAAAGTCAGGAACAAGACAAGAATGCCCACTCTCACCACTCCTATTCAACATAGTTTTGGAAGTTTTAGCCACAGCAATAAGAGAGGAAAAAGAAATAAAAGAATCCAGATTGGAAAAGAAGAAGTAAAACTCTCACTGTTTGCAGATGACATAATCCTCTACATAGAAAACCCTAAAGACACCATCAGAAAATTACTAGAGCTAATCAATGAATATAATAAAGTTGCAGGATATAAAATTAACACACAGAAATCCCTTGCATTCCTATACACTAACAATGAGAAAACAGAAAGAGAAATTAAGGAAACAATTCCATTCACCATTGCAATGAAAAGAATAAAATACTTAGGAATAAATCTACCTAAAGAAACAGAAGACATTTATATAGAAAACTATAAAACACTGAAGAAAGAAATCAAAGAGGACACAAATAGATGGAAAAATATACCATGTTCATGGATTGAAAGAATCAATATAGTGAAAATGAGTATACTATGCAAAGCAATCTATAGATTCAATGCAACCCCTATCAGGCTACCAACAGTATTTTGGTTCTACTCACAAAACTAGAACAAATAATTTCACAATTTGTATGGAAATACAAAAAACCCTGAATAGCCAAAGTAATCTTGAGAAAGAAGAATGGAACTGGAGGAATCAACCTGCCTGACTTCAGGCTATACTACAAAGCTACAGTCATCAAGACAGTATGGTACTGGCACAAAGACAAACATAGATCAATGGAACAAAACAGAAAGCCCAGAGATAAATCCACACACCTATGGACACCTTATCTTTGACAAAGGAGGCAAGAATATACAATGAAGAAAAGACAATCTCTTTAACAAGTGGTGCTGGGAAAACTGGTCAACCACTTATAAAAGAATGAAACTAGACACTTTCACTAGTTAGTTTCAAGAATGAAACTAACACCATACACAAAAATAAAACTCAAAATGGATTAAAGATCTAAATATAAGACCAGAAACTATAAAAATCCTAGAGGAAAACATAGGTAAAACACTCTCTGATGTAAATCATAGCAGGATCCTCTATGACCCACCTCCCAGAGTAATGGAAATATAAGAAAAAATAAACAAATGGGGCCTAACTAAACTTAAAAGCTTTTGCACAACAAAGGAAACTATAAGCAAGGTGAAAAAACAGCCTTCAGAATGGGATAAAATAATAGCAAATGAAGCAATTGACAAAGAATTAATCTCAAAAACATACAAGCAACTCCTGCAGCTCAATTCCAGAAAAATAAAAGACCCAATCAAAAAGTGGGCCAAAGAACTAAACAGACATTTCTCCAAAGAAGACATACAGGTGGCTAACAAACACATGAAAAGATGCTCAACATCACTCATTATCAGAGAAATGCAAATCAAAACCACAGTGAGGTACCATCTCATGCCAGTCAGAATGGCTGCTATAAAAAAATCTACAAACAATAAATGCTGGAGAGGGTGCAGAGAAAAAGGAACCCTCTTACATTCTTGGTGGGAATGCAAACTAGTACAGCCAGTATGGAGAACAGTTTGGAGATTCCTTAAAAAACTGGAAATAGAACTGCCATATAACCCAGCAACCCCACTGCTGGGCATACACACCAAGGAAACAAGAATTGAAAGAGACACATATACCCCAACATTCATTGCAGCACTGTTTATAATAGCCAGGACATGGAAGCAACCTACATGTCTAGCAGCAGACAAATGGATAAGAAAACTGTGGTACAACAAGGTACCATTACACGCCAGTCAGGATGGCTGCTATCCAAAAGTCTACAAGCAATAAATGCTGGAGAGGGTGTGGAGAAAAGGGAACCCTCTTACACTGTTGGTGGGAATGCAAACTAGTACAGCCACTATGGAGAACAGTGTGGAGATTCCTTAAAAAACTGGAAATAGAACTGCCATGTGACCCAGCAATACCACTCCTGGGCATACACACCAAGGAAACTAGAAATGAAAGAGACACATGCACCCCAATGTTCATCACAGCACTGTTTATAATTACCAGGACATGGAAGCAACCTAGATGCCCATCAGCAGATGAATGGATAAGGAAGCTATGGTACATATACACAATGGAATATTACTCAGCCATTAAAAGAATTCATTTGAATCAGTTCTAATGAGATGAATTAAACTGGAGCCCATTATACAGAGTGAAGTAAGCCAGAAAGATAAACACCAATACAGTATACTAACACATATATATGGAATTTAAAAAGATGGTAATGATAACCCAATATGCAAAACAGAAAAAGAGACACAGATGTACAGAACAGACTTTGGGACTCTGTGGGAGAAGGCGAGGGTGGGATGTTCTGAGAGAATAGCATTGAAACAAGTATACTATCAAGGGTGAAACAGACCACCAGCCCAGGTTGGATGCAGGAGACAAGTGCTCAGGGCTGGTGCACTGGGAAGACCCAGAGGGATGGGATGGGGAGGGAGGCGGGAGGGGGGATCGGGATGGGGAACACATGTAAGTCCATGGCTGGTTCATGTCAATGTATGGCAAAATCCACTACAATATTGCAAAGTAATTAGCCTCCAACTAATGAAAATAAATGAAAAGAAAAGAAAGCTGTGGTACATATACAATGGAATATTAGTCAGCTATAAAAAAGAATACATTTGAATCAGTTCTAATGAGATGGATGAAACTGGAGCCCATTATACAGAGCAAAGTAAGTCAGAAAGAAAAACACCAATACAGTACATTAACGCACATATATGGAATCTAGAAAGATGGTAACAATGACTGTATATGCAAGACAGCAAAAGAGACACAGATGTAAAGAATAGACTTTTGGACTCTGTAGGAGAAGGCGAGGGTGGGACGATTTGAGAGAATAGCATTGAAACATGTATATCATCATATGTGAAATAGATCGCCAGTCCAGGTTTGATGCATGAGACTGGTGCTCAGGGCTGGTGCACTGGGATGACCCTGAGGGATGGGATGGGGAGGGAGTTGGGAGGGAGGGTCAGGATGGGGAACACAGGTACATCAATGGCTGATTCATGTGAATGTATGGCAAAAACCACCACAATATTGTAAAGTAATTAGCCTCCATTAAAACAAAAAACAAAAAGAGACATGTACCCCCAATGTTCACAACAACACTATTTTACAATAACCATGATATTGAAGCAAGCTAAGTACCCCTAAAAAGATGAATGAGTATAAGAAGAAGTGATATATATAGATATGTGTGTGTGTGATAGACTAATCAGCCATAAAAAAGTATGAAATTCTGCCATTTGCAACAATATGAATGGGCCTATATGTTATTATACTTAGTGAAATAAGCCAGGTTGAGGAAGGCAAATACACTACATTATCACTTTTATGTGGGATCTAAAATATAAAACAAATGAATGACTATAACAAAACAGAAACAGATTCACAGATACAGAAAACATACCAGTGGTTTCCAGTGGAGTAAGTCAAGGGGTGAGAGGCAAGATAGAGGTAGAGGATTATGAGATACAAATTACAAAGTATAAAATTAAAAAGCAACAAGGATATACTGTACAGAACAGTAAACTATAGCCATTATTTTGTAATAACTGTAAACCAAGTGCAATCTATAAAAATATTGAATCACAATATTTGTACATCCAAAATTAACACAATAAATGAACTTTACTTCAATAAAAAGAAATAATAGAAGCTACCCAAGCAGGTAAAAGCAATAAACATTGGAATGTGTTCAAGAGGCAGTGAAAAGCCCCATGGAACTTGTGTAACTTGAAAGCAAGAAGAATAAGATCAGAAAAATGGAGCCTGACCTTAGTCACTACAGCCATCCTCAATGGTGCACCTGAAGAGACTCAGGATGAGAAAGCACAGGATACTGGCCCCAGACAGCTGAGTTTCATATCAAAGGAATGATTTTGAAACTGCAGAACTGTGTCTCTGGGGGTTTTGAGGAACTCCTGTTCTTTTTGTCAGCAAAGAGAGAATTCAGGGAGAGCCAAAGTGATAGATACGAACTGATTTATTAGAATAGGACACACGTGATGCTTACAGCTGGGCAGGCAAGAGGGTGCTAGTCCAAGAACTTAGTGGGCTACAAGTTTATAATCAATGGAAAACTTGGGAGAGAAAGACCACTTTCTTCCTCATTCTAAAGTAAGTGTCAAGCTTCCATCATTAGCTCCTCCTACATATCGGGCAGAGGAGTTTTCTTGTCCTTACATGATCAAGCCGGGACATTTAAGGCACAATGGAAATGAGCAAAAATGAGGTACTGTATACTAAAATGGTAAATAATCCCAGGTTTCAGTAGAATTTCACCCTTTCCTTATATTTTTGCTTTTAGTGTGCACAGAGAAGCATGTTGCAGGAATCTTTAACTTACTGAGTCATTGGGCCTGAGACTTATTCCACCATTGTTTTATTTGGGGGCATGTCTCATGTTTCTGTTACCTGGTTTTGTTGCTAGGAGAGCCAGCTTGGTTTTGTGGTTAAGCAAATCTGCTTTATTGAGTAATCATTAACTTACAGGGGTCTCCCATACTTTTTTCTTTACTCATGATCTCTTAGTGGGATTAACTACTTAATCACCTACTCTGTCCCTATAAATTTCAAAAAGCCCTGACTTTTGTATCTTCCCATATATGGAAAAGTGCTAAATTCATTCATTAAAGATGTCTGGTTTTCTTCAATTAACCACAATCTTTTATATTTTGACTACTCGATTTTTGTTGTAAAATTTCCTATGTATCTTGTCTCCACCTTATTTCTGATCAGTCTCCCAGACTGAGGTTTGGGCTTAAGTCTGAGAGAGTCAATTCCTAGGCAGGTTGATAAATCTAGGGGTCCCCATGGAGAGAGGGGTCTGGAATTTTCAAGGAGGAAGAAAGGACAAACTTTTTTCCCCTCTACATTCCTTAGGATTATACAACAATAATGTATCCTGCTTGAGGACAGTCTCTGGAAAAAACCTTCTGGCTAATTCTGTTAAATCATGGGAGTAGGTCTGGTGAGGTCTTTACAACCTCTAGACATTCTTTTGATTCACTGTAATAACTAATTTGAGAGTATATAATTCCAGTGCTAAGGCTAGCAAGGGGGTACTCTTTCTACTCCCTTCTGATGTCTATGTCAGAAGCTTTCTCTATCTCCTTTATACTTTAATAAAACTTCATTACATAAAAGCTCTGAGCGATCTGGCCTCATCTCTGGCCCCAGACTGAATTCTTCTCCTCCAGAGGCCAAGAACCCCGGCATCTTTGCGTGATTCAGAAACAACCTTTCAAGTCCTCAGTTTTGTCTGCTGGATAAAATAAAATTCTCAACAAGAAGGTTGTATTTTTTTTTCAATCAACATCAGGCAGCAACATAAATTTGTTTGCATTTCCTGAGTATAATAAATAGTCTCTAGCTACTTACAAAAAGATAAATTTCGGTGGGTGAAATAACCTATGGTGCATCCAGGCAATGGAATATTATTCAGCAATTTCAAAAAATGAGCTGCCAAGCCATGAAAACACATGAAAGAAACTTCAATGCAAATACTAACTGAAAGAAACCAATCTGAAAAGGCTACAGTGTATTTCAATAGTGTATTCCAGAAAAGGTAAAACTATGGAGACACTAAAAAGATCAGTAATTACCAGAAGCTGGGGAAGGAAAGAATGAAGAGATGGAGTACAGGAATTTTAAGGCAGTAAGAATTTTCTATGTGATACTCTAAAGATGGATACACCTCATTTTATTTTTGTTGAAACACCTAGAAGGTATACCACCCAGAATGAGGCCTAATGTTAACTATAAACTTTGGGTGATAATGTGTCAATGTGGGGAAAGGTAATACTGGGAGAGCTATGTATATGTAAGGGCAGGAGATAGAAGAAAACTCTCTGTACTTTCTGATGAATTTTCCTGTGAACCTATAACTGCTATAAAAAATAAAGTCCATTTAAATGGAAAATTTGAAAGAAAAAGATACAAAATATCTAACTAAAAGTCCTGATTGTTATGCCAAATATTCTTGAGGATAGTGTGGATTAGAGAAGCTAAATAAGTTGCCCCAATTCACCCATATAATAATTGATGGAACTGGAATTAAAAAACAAGTAATCTGGATTAAGAAGCTGAAGCAATAAAATGTTTAAGGAAGGCAAACAAAAAGTAATTGAAAATGAGGCTCGAAAAGGTTAACTCTTGCAAAACCTCATACAGCTTTTAAGAGGCAGAGCCAGTATTCAAATCCATTCAGTCTGACTCCAGATCTTGCCTGGAGACAAGACCTTATTCCTTTCCCTGTAACACTAACCTGCACCTAGATACAATCATCCATGCAGACATAGAACCTCAGAGATGTCAGAGGCCATCCCCTTTCCTTCCAGCCAACATGCTGACATGCACAGGAGAACAGGTATGAACAGAGAGCACATAGAGGATATCAGCACACACATGTACATTGCACACATACATGTGCACAAAAACACTTCCACCCTCCAGCACCATGGTCCTACTTCCCTTCCCAGATGTAGAGGCTATACCTCCAGAGTCCAGATTCCCCAGTCTCCTGGGCACAGAGCTCAGTGAGGGCATCAGGACTGTTCTCCTCTCCTGGGAAGGCTGCAGGGATGATCCCCAGAGGGCTCTGGCTTGTGGGGGTTGTGGGGGAGGACACACCTCTGGGTCTCCCTTCTATCAACAGTTCCCACTGTAGGCAGAGAGAAGAACCAGTGCAGTTCTGAACATAGATCTCACCTGCCTCCTTCCTCAGAGATTCAGAGCCTGATTATAACCTGCTGGCAGGACCCTAGGCCTGACCAGGACACCTAGTCTCCTGTCAGGTCCACAGGTAGGCAGCATGATAGTCCTTTAAGAACAGAGACTAGGGGTTAACATCTTCATGTGACCTTTTCCTAATCCTTTCTTCTCTCCTTCATCTCAAAAGCCAGTAAACACTGCCTCTTCTCTTTTTTTCCTCTCTCTGCTTTTCATCACATATCACACATTTTTGAAGAAGCTTCTCTGTGTAAAGTGCTGGCCCCTGTCTTAAAGGGCACAAAATGGAGTCAGCAAGAGAACAAGTGAACAAGACAGTTAAGATAATGCAGGTGTTAAGAGGATACATCCTGAATCTGGCTCCTCTACCACTGAGTTGTGTGGCATTAACCAGGTCACTTCAGTTTCCTTGCCTCACTTTCATTACCTGTAAAATGAGATGCTGTAATGACTAAATGTCTTAACATGTGTGACGTGCTTAGAACAGTGTCTGGTATATATAAGCACTATGGAATTGTTATCTATTTTATGACCTTGATGGAGAATGTACATGGAAAGGGGCTACAGTACATGGGTATCTCAAGGTGGAGGCATCTGGGGAAGTCATGCCAGCTCAGCAGAGGAACAAGAGATCTGTTTTCAGAAGTCCCAGTTCAAGCACCTCTGGTGGATCAGTATGTTGAGACAGAGGGAAGACAATAATACAGAAGGGAATCCAATAGGCATATTTGAAAAGTCCACCTGCCTTGTCATCTAGAATGGAACAGCTGGGAAGGGCTAGGTAAAGCTTTAACCTGCTATAGGAGTGAAAATTAGGCAGAAAGTTGGGGAGGGAAAGACCATCCTGAAAAGCACCCTGCAGACTCTTATGTAGGTTATATCACTTCAGGAGACTTGTGTGCCTTACTGCTGGTAGTGGTAACAGCACTGGGAGGGTCCAGGAGAAATTTTAAGATCAGGTCCTGATGGTGGGAAAGCAGAGAACCAGTCTTCATTCAGAATCTGCCAGAGCTGCAGTCCAACCATTCCTCTCCAAAAAGAAGGAAGAGAGCTGAGCATAAAGATTTCTGGAATGAGAGGTAGAAATGGGAGCAGAAAGCAGGGGAAATGACAGGATCCCAGTGTGTGGGAGACAAGGATGGAGGAGGAGGAGCAGGTGAGCAAGGATGCTGAAGGCAGTTTGCAGGAAGGAAGAACTGCTGCCTACAAAGGACTGGCCTCTGTCGCTCTTTAGCATACAATGATGGTTTGGGGAAGAAGTCTGATAAAGTAGTTTAAAACATACGATTTGAAATCAAACATACCTAGATTTAAGTGTCAGATATACCAGCTTTGTGACCCGCTGAACTTCAGTCTCTTAATCTATAAAAAAAAAAAAAAAAAAAAAAGATGATAGGATCATGGCAAATAGATGGGGAAACAGTGGAAACAGTGGCTGACTTTATTTTCTGGGCTCCAAAATCACTGCAGATGGTAATTGCAGCCATGAAATTAAAAGACGTTTACTCCTTGGAAGGAAAGTTATGGCCAACCTAGACAGCATATTGAAAAGCAGTGACATTACTTTGTCAACAAAGATCCATCTAGTCAAGGCTATGGTTTTTTCAGTGGTCACGTATGGATGTGAGAGTTGGACTATAAAGAAAGCTGAGCACCAAAGAATTGATGCTTTTGAACTGTGGTTTGGAGAAGACTCTTGAGAGTCCCTTGGACTGCAAGGAGATCCAACCAGTCCATCTTAAAGGAGATCAATCCTGGGTATTCATTGGAAGGACTGATGCTGAAGCTGAAACTCCAATACTTTGGCCACCTCATGCGAAGAAACTGACTCATTTGAAAAGACCCTGATGCTGGGAGGGATTGAGGGCAGGAGAAGAAGGGGACAACAGAGGATGAGATGGTTGGATGGCATCACCGACTCAATGGACACGGGTTTGGGTGGACTCCAGGACTTGGTGTTGGTCAGGGTGGCCTGGCGTGCTGCAGTTCATGGGGTCACAAAGAGTCGGACACGACTGAGCCACTGAACTAAGAACTAAGAACTAACTAAGGCTACTAACATGACAGTGCTATTGTATGGATTACACGAGACAAGTGCTAAGCACAGAATCTGTTCAGTAAAACATCCAGTAATTTTTTTCAGTTTAGTCACTTTTCAGCTGTCCTTGCCTACTCATGGGAGCAGGTACATGAATATTGGGTAATTTTGCACCAGTGTATTGTCTGGTAGCTTAGACACAATTTAGCGACTAAAGCATCACCACCATTGCCTGGTGGCTCAGATTGTAAAGCATTTGCCTGCAATGTGGGAGACTCAGGTTCGAACCCTGGGTCAGGAAGACCCCCTGGAGAAGGGAATGGCTATTCACTCCAGTATTCTCACTTGGAGAATTCCATGGGCAGAGGAGGCTGGCAGGCTACAATCCATGGGGTAGCAAAGAATGGGACATGACTGTGACTAACGCTTATTACCTACCAAACACATTTATTTCCTATTCGGGAAGTGCATTTTGTGCTCCCAGTTCCTAATCCCTGGTCATTTGGGCTGGTGCTAACGAAACTGACCTTGCATAAGTGGTTAGGAATCAAAGAAAGGAAAATCAATCTGAGATAGCAACTGTCCACAAAGTAGAAAATTCCAGTGGAGAAAGTAGAACACTAAAGAAATAGTCTTTATTTCCCGATTATCAAGGAAGGGAGCAAACCTTTCAAGTATGGGTAGTGTGATATAAAAGGCTTGCAAAAGTTCTGTCCCTCCTGGTCCTTCCCAGGCACAAACTGATGACAAACCCTATTATTTAAATGTCATTTTTCTAGCTTATTGTATGAGCAATGAAAGTAAACACTGGTGGGCGGCTCAGTGGTAAAGAATCCACCTGCCAATGCAGGAGATACAGGAGATATACATTCGATCCCTGGGTCAGGAAGATCCCCTGGAGGAGGGCATGGCAACCCACTTCAGTATTCTTGCCTTGGAAATCCCGTGGATAGAGGAGCCTGGCAGGCTGCAGCCCATGGGGTCACAAAGAATCAGACACGACTTAACAACTGAGCACACACAGCACATACAGAAAGCTTTATCAAACACTCACTCAACTATCTTTTTTTTTATTTTACCAGTAATACAAAATGTTTTATTACTAACCATAATCAATTCCATTTAGATAGTACTTTACCATATAAAATGTGTTAGCATAAATTTTCTTAAATAGGTGGTGAATGAATGTAGGGAATTAATAATAAACTTATACATAATCCAATCAAATCATAGAACTATGCTTTTGAAAGAAATGAAAAGTGCTTCCATTTTTACTCTTTTTTTTTTCTTTCTTTCTTTTTTTTTTTTTTTATTTAGTTGTAGGCTAATTATTTCACAACATTCCAGTGGGTTTTGTCATACATTGACATGAATCAGCCATGGAGTTACATGTATTCCCCATCCCGATCCCCCCTCCCACCTCCCTCTCCACCCGATTCCTCTGGGTCTTCCCAGTGCACCAGGCCCGAGCACTTGTCTCATGCATCCCACCTGGGCTGGTGATCTGTTTCACTATAGATAATATACATGCTGTTCTCTCGAAACATCCCACCCTCGCCTTCTCCCACAGAGTCCAAAAGTCTGTTCTGTACATCTGTGTCTCTGTTTTTGTTTTGCATATGGGGTTATCGTTACCATCTTTCTAAATTCCATATATATGTGTTAGTATGCTGTAATGTTCTTTATCTTTCTGGCTTACTTCACTCTGTATAATGGGCTCCAGTTTAATTCATCTCATTAGAACTGATTCAAATGAATTCTTTTTAATGGGTGAGTAATATTCCATGGTGTATATGTACCACAGCTTCCTTATCCATTCGTCTGCTGATGGGCATCTAGGTTGCTTCCATGTCCTGGCTATTATAAACAATGCTGCGATGAATATTGGGGTGCACGTGTCTCTTTCAGATCTGGTTTCCTCAGTGTGTATGCCCAGAAGTGGGATTGCTGGGTCATATGGCAGTTCTATTTCCAGTTTTTTAAGAAATCTCCAAACTGTTTTCCATAGTGGCTGTACTAGTTTGCATTCCCACCAACAGTGTAAGAGGGTTCCCTTTTCTCCACACTCTCTCCAGCATTTATTGCTTGTAGACTTATGGATAGCAGCCATCCTGACTGGCGTGTAATGGTACCTCATTGTAGTTTTGATTTGCTTTTCTCTGATAATGAGTGGTGTTAAGCATCTTTTCATGTGTTTGTTAGCCATCTGTATGTCTTCTTTGGAGAAATGTCTGTTTAGTTCTTTGACCCATTTTTTGATTGGGTCATTTATTTTTCTGGAATTGAGCTTCAGGAGTTGCTTGTATATTTTTGAGATTAATCCTTTGTCTGTTGCTTCATTTGTTATTATTTTCTCCCAATCTGAGGGCTGTCTTTTCACCTTACTTATAGTTTCCTTTGTTGTGCAAAAGCTTTTAAGTTTCATTAGGTCCCATTTGATTATTTTTGCTTTTATTTCTAATATTCTGGGAGGTGGGTGATAGAGGACCTGCTGTGATTCATGTCGGAGAGTGTTTTGCCTATGTTCTCCTCTAGGAGTTTTATAGTTTCTGGTCTTACATTTAGATCTTTAATCCATTTTGACTTTATTTTTGTGTATGGTGTTAGAAAGTGTTCTAGTTTCATTCTTTTACAAGTGGTTGACCAGTTTTCCCAGCACCACTTGTTGAAGAGGTTGTCTTTTTTCCATTGTATATCCTTGCCTCCTTTGTCAAAGATAAGGTGTCCATAGGTTCGTGGATTTATCTCTGGGCTTTCTATTCTGTTCCATTGGTCTATATTTCTGTCTTTGTGCCAGTACCATACTGTCTTGATGACTGTGGCTTTGTAGTAGAGTCTGAAGTCAGGCAGGTTGATTCCTCCAGTTCCATTCTTCTTTCTCAAGATTACTTTGGCTATTCGAGGTTTTTTGTATTTCCATACAAATTGTGAAATTATTTGTTCTAGTTCTGTGAAAAATACCGTTGGTAGCTTGATAGGGATTGCATTGAATCTATAGATTGCTTTGGGTAGGATAGCCATTTTGACAATATTGATTCTTCCAATCCATGAACATGGTATGTTTCTCCATCTGTTTGTGTCCTCTTTGATTTCTTTCATCAGTGTTTTATAGTTTTCTATGTGGTGAATGAATGTAGGGAATTAATAATGAACTTATACATAATCCAATCAAATCATAGAACTATGCTTTTGAAAGAAATGAAAAGTGCTTCCACTTTTACTCTTAAATTGACTGTGAATCAAAACCTCATGTTTCTTCATTATCATCGGAAAGCCTTGATAAGGAAGCATCCTGCCTCTCTACCTCGTGTGGGTCGTGTGGTACCAACACCATGGGAAAGAGACTAAATATTTGGGAAGGGGCATAGGTAGTTCATTTCTGAATTCTAGCACACTCATTCTCTTTCTTCCCTGTCTTATCTTTTGTTTTTCTATTATTAATTTCTATTGGAGGATAATTGCTTTACAATGTTGTGCTGGTCTCTGCCGAACACTAACTCAAATCAGTCATAATTTTATATATATATATATATATATATATATATATATCCCTAATTATATATATACCCATAATTATATATATATATATATATCCCTACCTCTTAAGTCTCCTTCCTCACCCCATCCCACCACCATTCCATCCCTCTAGGTCATCACAGAGCACTGGGCTCCCTATGTTATATAGCAGCTTCCTGCTAGTTACTTATTTTATATGTTATAGTGTATATATGTCAATGCTATTTTCTCAACTTGTCCTAGCCTCTCCTTTCCCCACTGTACTTATAAGTTCGTTCTCTACTTCTGTGTTTCCATTCCTTCTCTGTAAATAGGTTCATAACAGAGCCTCAGAATCCCATTGGTAACACAAGTTTACCTTCTTTATCTGTGCTGTGGTGGCAGCAAGCAGGTGTTGCAAAGAAGTGGAATTTACTCTTACCCAAGAGATTCAACCAACGGCAGTCAAAATCACTGAATTCATTTCAGGTCTACCTTAGAAAAGTATTTAGGGACAGTCAATAGGGCAGGGTCCTATGTGTATTAAGTTGACAAACCTTCCATGCTCTGTAATGCTGGGTTTTGTTTTTGTTTTTGTTTTACAGCTTTATTGATTGTATAATTGATATATAAAATCTACACATAATTAATGTATACAATTTGATAATTCTCAGTATATGCATATGTCTAATGTTATTTGAGTCTCCAAATGACAGGAGTAAGCAGGTATAAATTTGAAAAACCCCATTTTATTGGTGGGTGCACTGAGGGGAAAAGACCTGCCCAAAACATGAGGAAATAGACAAAGTTATCAATTTAAACTAAATGGAAAGGGGACTAACTACTGCCCTGAAAAATGTCACATAGATCTGAGGAATCCAGGTACAGGTCCAAGACAGGTCAACTCTTTACCACTGGGAAAACAAAGTCTTAGACTGAGATAAAAGACACAGTGAAAGACATGGGGAAAGAATCGAGAGTCAAATGAATACATTGCCCAAGAGTGAGTCTCAGATTAGGAGTATCTACTAAAATTTTCTGTGCTCATACTCTCCAACTCAGCATTCCATCTCTTAGAATGTATTCTGTATCATACAAACTCTCTCAAGAGTACAAAATATTTATAGACAAAAGTATCCATTGTAACACTGTCTATGGAGGAGAAAAAGTATTATGAATAATATGACCCCAGTTCTGAATATGTGTGTATAGATAACTGTGTGTATAAAGTAACTGGAAAATATGCACATATCTCTAGCTCTCTGGGAAGTGGAATTTTAGGGAACATTCATCTTTAATTATAAAATTAATAAAAGAAACATGTGTCCCTTACTTTTTAATGTGAACACATAATGTAAGGTGAAACATGGAAGGAACTCCACACTTCGTCCCTTCATTCTCACTTCAGGAGGCAACTACAATAACCACACACACCACAACAAACACAACATATAAAGGAGATAACTTACTTTACAAAAATAAGATTTCTCTGTACCCATTGTTCTGCAACTTGCTTTTGTCACTTAACAAAATATCACAGAGAGCAGTGTAACAGTCATAATATAGCTTAGCAATGAATAGCTCCTGCTCTGCCATTGGACTGCCTGAATTCAAATCTCAGCTCTACCACTTACTAACTATGGGATCTGGTAAGTTAATTGACTTTGCTAAACTATATTTTAATCTTTAAAGCAGGAATAATAGTGCATATCTCTCAAGATTTGGAGACATTAGAATGATAAGAGCCAAAGTACCTAGCATGTAGCATATATTGAGTGTTAATAAATGTTGACTAGCATCAGTCATCTACATTCTTTAGAGACTGTGATAGTAAGTAATGCAAATTCACTATAATTATTATAATTATTTAACTACCTATGAATATTTAGGTTGGGTTATCATTGTGTTTTGTTTGTTTTATCATACTGTTTTATCTGGTATTATAAGCAATATTACAATAAAAATATGTGTACATATCCTTGTGCTACAGATATGACTATTTTAAAAGGATAGCTTCCTACAAGTGTAATCATTGGATACAGAGATGCAGGTTTTCAAATCTGATGGAGACTATCAAAAGGTTTATACTGATAATTGTCTCACCATCAGGTATGTGGAGGTCTTTTTCCCTTTGGATATTGTTCAAACAATTTTATGGATATTCTGATAAATGATAATTGTACTTAAGTCTAATTTCTATTTTCTGATTACCAATAAGGTTGAACATCTTACATGTTTTCTTTCGTAAATGTGTTGTGAATATTTTCTTTGAGTCACTCGTTTATATTTTAGCTATTCTTGTGGTCTCTTTGGGGGTAGTGTTCATATTTTTTAGTATGGTATTTTGTCATTCTTGCTTCTACAACATTTTTCTTGCCTGGAATGGCATCCCCATCCTGAGACCATAAAAATGTGCTCCTTTATTTTTTCCTACTTAATATATTTTATGTTTTTGATTCTTAATGCTTGATAATTAATTCATATGGGTTTGTGCAGGTTAGAGAGAAATCCAGCATCATTTTTACCAAATGTTTAGCCAATTATCATAAATGTCACTTGATAGTTCATCCTTTCTCCATTACTATGAAATGAATCCTTATTATTTATTAAGTTCCATATAGATCTAGATCTATGTATATGTATAAGTACAGGCATACAAACTTCTTTGTTGGTCCATTGACTTTTAACCTCTATGTATACCATTACCTTATTGTTTTTCATTTCTATGTCCTTTGATTTTCAGGTAAGAAAATTCTCTGTCATTATCCTAATATTTTCAGAATTATCTTATCTTTTCTTAGCCATTTACACATCTAGATGTCTTTTAGAATGACCTTCTCAATTCCATGAAAAACTCCCCTTCATATTGGGATTGGTATATATACACTATTGATACTGTGTATAAAATAGATAACTAATCAGAGCATACTGGATAACACAGGGGACTCTACTCAATGCTTGTGGTGACCTAAACGGGAAGGAAATCCAAAAAAGAGGAAATAAATGTGTAGAGACAGCTGATTCACTTTGCTGTGCAGCAGAAGTTAACACAACATTGTACAGCAGCTATACTCCAATAAAAATTAATTTTAAAAGATACAATTATAAATCCTCTTGAGGTGTTATTATAGGTGCATTGAATCATTAGTTTGAAATTTTTTTCAGATTTACTGAGATATAATTAGCATGTAACATTGCATAAATTTAAGGTGTACAATGTGATGTTTGATACACTGATATATGGCAAAATGATTGCCACACTGGGATTAGTTAACACCTTGAACAACTCACACAATTACCTTTTTGTATGAGTGTGGGGTGGGAAGATCTAAGATCTACTCTCTTAAGAAGAATGGTCGTCACCAGGGATGGGAGTTGGAATAATGGGGAAAATGTTGTTTAAGAGTACAAAGAGTACAAAATTTGCAATCATTATTAGAACAATAAGTGCAGGAGATCTAATACACAGCCTAGCAATTACAGACAACAATACTAAACTATGCACGTACCTCAAAAGTAGCTAAGAGACTAGATCTTAATTACTCCCACCACACAAAAATAAATGATAATTATGTGTAGTGATAGAGGTGTTAGCTAATGATATGCTGGTAAACAATTTTTTAAAAAAGATTAAAGGAGCTAGATTATAATCTGAAAAAACTGTATCAAATCAAAAATTGCACACCTTAATTTACACAACGTTTTACGTTGATTTTATCTCAGTTTGAGCAATGTAGCACAATAGTAGCAGCCAGCGGCCATCTGAGCCTTCTCTTCCATGATACTGGTGGGAATGGGGCTCATATTCAAAGTGTTATATTCCTGCAGTAATTGGATGTTTAGTATGAGAACTTCAACATTTTCAATTGGAAACAAATGTTTATTTAAAGGTATAAACTCAGTAACATAGGCTATTCCTGGGATAGGACAGTTGACTCTTGAATAATACAAAAATAGAGGACATTGACCCTTCCTGCAGTCAAAAATGCACATATAACTACCCACTCAGCATGCCATATCCATGGGTTCTACTTTCAAGGATTCAACAACCAACAGATCATGTGGTACTGTACTACATATTTATTGAAAAAATCTACATATAAGTGGATCTGCACAATTCAAGCCCATGTTGTTCAGTGGTCAACTATATTCCTATTTTGAATGACATCCCTGACCCCTCAGTGCAGGAGACCCAGGTTCGATCCCTGGATTGGGAAGATCCCCTGGAGGAGGAAATGGCAACTCACTCTAGTATATTTGCCTGGAGAATTCCATGGACAGAGGAGCCTGGTGGGCTACAGTCCATGGGGTCACAAAGAGTCAGACACAACTGAGTAACTAACACACCTAAAGGAAAAACTTAGATTTTAAGTGTCCAGATCATTGTAACCAAAGAGAAGTGCTTAAATAAATATTAAGCAGGCTTTTCTATGAAGCCATAACATTCTCATCTGAACTCTGTGGATACTGGGGAGCACTGGTTAAACTCAATATGCACTTCTGTCCCACCTCCACTACCACCACCGCACCTCTGCATGTATGAGTAGGAAAGGATCTGAATGAGAGGACATCCAGGATGGGAGCCTCTTGTATGAAAGCATCCTGATTCAGATTAAGACCCAGCAGTTCCTTCCCCTATTTGACAAGAAGAAAGGAAGGGGGCTTTAGGGAGTTGGTCAGGAAAGAACCTAGGAAGAATTTTTAAAAAGAGAACTGAGAAGAAATCTGACAGATTAGGCTACATAGAACACCCTAAAAACACAGGGGAAATTTTTAATTCTCATTTGTGAAGCAGCTTAAAATTATTTAACTTCCCCTGTGATGAGTGATAACCCCTTGTTTCCATAGTTTCTTGAAGAAAATAATCTAACAAAATGTGGTAGACTTTTTCTTTTTTTAATAGGCTGGAGTTTAGGAAAGAAGCCATCCTCAAATTGCCCTTCACATCTCTCCTACACCATTTTCAAACCCTGACCAGGGGTCAAGGACATGGAGATGAAGAACTACAGCAGCAGCACTGCAGACTTTATCCTCCTGGGCGTCTCTTCCAACCCCCAGATGCAGAAACCCCTCTTTGCTGTCTTCCTCGTCATGTACCTGGTCACCCTGGTGGGGAATGGACTCATCATCCTGGCCATCCACTCTGACTCCCGGCTCCACACCCCTATGTACTTTTTCCTCAGCAACCTGTCCTTCATGGATATCTGCTTCACAACAGTCATTGTGCCCAACATGCTGGTGAACTTACTCTCAGAGACAAAGTCTATCTCCTATGTGGGGTGCCTGGTCCAGATGTACTTCTTCATGGCTTTTGCAAATACTGACAGCTACCTGCTGGCCTCGATGGCCATAGATCGGCTGGTAGCCATCTGCAACCCCTTCCATTATGATGTGGTCATGAGCCCATGGCGTTGTCTCCTCCTTTTGCTGGGTTCGTGCACCATCTCTCACCTGCATGCCTTGCTGCGTGTGCTACTCATGTCTCGCCTGTCTTTCTGTGCCTCCCACGTCATCAAGCACTTCTTTTGTGATACCCAGCCTGTGCTCAAGCTCTCCTGCTCTGACACTTCATCCAGCCAGACTGTGGTCATGACCGAGACCCTGGCTGTCATTGCCACCCCTTTCCTGTGCATTCTCTTCTCCTACCTGAGAATCATCATCACTGTGCTCAAAATCCCTTCTGTGGCTGGGAAGTGGAAGGCCTTCTCCACCTGTGGCTCCCACCTCACCGTGGTGGTCTTCTTCTATGGGAGTGTCATCTATGTGTATTTTAGGCCACTGTCCATGTACTCAGTGGTGAAGGACCGGGTAGCCACAGTTATGTACACAATAGTGACACCCATGTTGAACCCTTTCATCTACAGCCTGAGGAACAAAGATATGAAGAGGGGTCTGAGGAAATTAAGGGACAAAATTCACTCATAGAAAAACATCAAGAGTGAATGTCATCATTGGGAGATGACCTAAGAAATGATCAGGTTATCCTTCCTCTGTATCCATTTTTCATATGGTACCCAAAGTGGCCATAAGAGGTGGTGTTGAATCACAGTAAGAGTACTGATCTGAAAGTCGGATCATTTGGCCTCTATCAATGACCTTGAACAAATATACGTTCAATCCTTGACCAAGTATTGCTAGAAATCCAGATTTAGGAAAACATATTCTGCCACCCATATAGTAAAATAATAAAACTACCCCAAAAGAATCCTTTCATACGCTTCACACTGGCTAGTGCCCAAGAAATCATGAAGTCCTGTTATTTTAAAAATAATGTGGGTTTGATAGAAAATTGGGAAAGATTTCTTGGAACAATGACCTAAGATTGTCCTTAAAGATAGCTTGAATTTTGAGAAGAAGATTCAATAGAAGAGAAGATGAGCAGAACAGTTCAAAGAATAGGAACAAATTTTCTCAGTATATAAAAATAGACCAAAAAGATTAAAGATCTAAATGTAATGTAAATCCATGGCTGATTCATGTCAATGTATGGCAAAAACCACTACAATATTGTAAAGTAATTAGCCTCCAACTAATAAAAATAAATGGGAAAAAAAAAGTTTCTCTCCAAGCAAAAAATAAGAAAAAAAAATCTAAATGTAAGACCTGATCCATAAAATTTCTAGAGCAAAACAGAACAGTTTTTAACATAAATTGTAGTGATAGTTTTTTAAGATCTTTCTCCTAAGACAAAAGAAATAAAGACAAAAAAAATTTAATGGGACGTAAGTCAACTTAAAAACTTTTGCACAGGAAAAGAAACCATTGACAAAATGAAAAGATAACCTAATAAATGGGAGAAAATGCTTGGTTGTTATCCAAAATATTTAAATGTCTCATACAACTCAACAATAACAAAAAAAAAAAAAAAAAAAAAAAAACAGTACAATTTTAAAATGGCAATAAAACTCGAACTGACATTTTTCCAAAGAAGATATACAGGTGGCCAACCGGAATTTGAAAAGATACTCAACATCTCTAATCACCAGAGATTGCAAATCAAAACCACAATGTGATATCCCTTCATACCTGTCAACAGGGTGATCATCAAAGTCTACAACTAACGAATGTTATCAAGGCTGTAGAGAAAAGGGATCCCTAGTAAACTTGGCAGGAATGTAAATTCGTGCAGCCACTGTGGAAAACAGCATGGAATTTCCTCAAAAAAATAAAAAGAGAAATACCATGCATGCATGCGTGCTAAGTCACGTCAGTCATCTCAGACTCTGTGAGACCCAATGACCTGTAGCCTGCCAGGCTCCTCTGTCCATGGGATTCTCCAGGCAAGAATCCTGGAGTCAGTTGCCATGCCCTCTTCCAGGGGGTCTTCCAGACCCAGGAATCGGACGCACGTCTCCTGCGTCTCCTTCACTGCAGGCAAATTCTTTACCGCTGAGCCACAAGAAAGCCCAGAAATAACATATAATGCAGTAATTCTACTCTTAGGAATATCTCAGAAAAATAACACTAATTCAAAACGATGCATGCACCCCCAATGTTCACAACTCACTATTTATAATAGCCATTATAGAAGAACAACCTAAGTATTCCTAAAAAGATGAATGGATAAAGATGTGAGATATATATATATACACATACACACACACACACACACACACACACACACATATGCTTCCCAGGTGGCTCAATGGTAAAGAATCTGCCTTCTGATGCAGGAGATGTAAGAAATGCAGGTTCAATCCTTGGGTCAAGAAAATTCCCTGGGGTTCCCTGGAGTAGGAAATAGCAACCCACTCCAATATTCTTGCCTGGAAAATTCCATGGACAAAGGAGTCTGGTGGGATACAGTCCATGGAGGTCACAAGAGTTCAACACAACTGAATGACTGAACACACACACACACACACACACACACGTATACACAATGGAATACTACTCAGCCATACAAAAGAATGAAAATACTGCCATTTAAAACACTGTGGATGGATCTAAATGGTGGACCTTAGTGAAATAAGTCAAGCAAAGAAACAAATATTCTGTTATCACTTCTGTGTGGAATCTAAATGTAAAACAAATAAATGAATATTTTAATAAAAACAGAAACAGACTCAAAGATATAGAAAACAAACTAATGGTTACCAGTTAACTAAGCCAAATGGGGAGGGGTAATATAGGGGTAGAGGATTAAGAGATATAAACTACAATGTATTAAAAAAAAAAAAAAACAAGGATATATTGTACAGCACAGGGAACTATAGCCATTACTTTTATATATAAGAGTGTAATTTGCCAAAATATTGCAAATTATGAATCACTATGTTGTACACCTGAGACTAAAATAATATAATAAATCATCTATACTTTAATTTTAAAAAAACAAATAGTGGAAACCACCCAAGCAGATAAAAGCAATAAACACTGGAATGTGTTTGAGAGGCAGAGAAAAGCACTGTGGAGCTTGTTCAATTTGAGAGCAGGGAGACTAGGATGAGAACACAGAGGTTGCCATTAAGCAGTCACTGCAGCTGCCCCCAGCCATGCACCCTGTGGAGACTCAGGATGAAAAAATACAGGATACTGGCCCCAGATAGCTGAGTGCATAGCAAAGGAATGATAACCTAGAGTCCAGACTTTGCGTCTTCCCATTTGGTCCCACTTCATGGCAAATAGATGGGGAAACAATGGAAACAGTGAGAGACTTTATTTTCTTGGGCTCCAAAATCACTGCAGATGGTGACTACAGCCATGAAATTAAAAGACTCTTGCGCCTTGGAATAAAAGCTATGACCAAACTAGACAGCATATTAAAACGCAGAGACCTTTGCCAACAAAGGTTCGTCTAGTCAAATCTATGGTTTATCCAGCCATCATGAGAGTTGGACTATTAAGAAAGCTGAGCACCAAAGAATTGATACTTTTGAACTGTGGTGTTGGAGAAGACTCTTGAGAGTCCCTTGGACTGCAAGGAGATCCAACCAGTCCATCCTAAAGGAAATCAGTCCTGAATATTCATTGGAAGGACTGATGCTGAAGCTGAAATTCCAATACTTTGGCCATCTGGTGCAAAGAACTAACTCATTTGAAAAGACCCTGATGCTGGGAAAGGTTGACGGCAGGAGGAGAAGGGGATGACAGAGGATGCGATAGTTGGATGGCATCACTGACTCGATGGACATGAGTTTGAGTAAGCTCCAGGAGTTGGTGATGGACAGGAAAGCCTGGCGTGCTGCAGTCCATGTGGTTGCAAAGAGTTGGACTCGACTGAGTGACTGAATTGAACTGATACATAGAAAAGTGAGAGTTTCTCCGACATGAATCACAGCAGGATCCTCTATCACCCACCTCCCAGAATATTGGAAATAAAAGCAAAAATAAACAAATGGGACCAAATGAAACTTAAAAGCTTTTGCACAACAAAGGAAACTATAAGCAAAGTGAAAAGACAGCCCTCAGATTGGGAGAAAATAATAGCAAATGAAGCAACAGACAAAGGATTAATCTCAAAAATATACAAGCAACTCCTGAAGCTCAATTCCAGAAAAATAAATGACCCAATCAAAAAATGGGTCAAAGAACTAAACAGACATTTCTCCAAAGAAGACATACAGATGGCTAACAAACACATGAAAAGATGCTTAACATCACTCATTATCAGAGAAATGCAAATCAAAACCACAATGAGGTACCATTACACACCATCAGGATGGCTGCTATCCAAAAGTCTACAAGCAATAAATGCTGGAGAGGGTGTGGAGAAAAGGGAACCCTCTTACACTGTTGGTGGGAATGCAAACTAGTACAGCCACTATGGAGAACAGTGTGGAGATTTCTTAAAAAACTGGAAATAGAACTGCCATATGACCCAGCAATCCCACTTCTGGGCATACACACTGAGGAAACCAGATCTGAAAGAGACACATGCACCCCAATGTTCATCGCAGCACTGTTTATAATAGCCAGGACATGGAAGCATCTTAGATGCCCATCAGCAGACGAATGGATAAGAAAGCTATGGTACATATACACAATGGAATATTACTCACCCATTAAAAAGAATTCATTTGAATCAGTTCTAATGAGATGGATGAAACTGGAGCCCATTATACAGAGTGAAGTAAGCCAGAAAGATAAAGAACATTACAGCATACTAACACATATATATGGAATTTAGAAAGATGGTAACGATAACCCTATATGCAAAACAGAAAAAGAGACATAGATGTACAGAACAGACTTTTGGACTCTGTGGGAGAAGGCGAGGGTGGGATGTTTCGAGAGAACAGCATGTATATTATCTATAGTGAAACAGATCACCAGCCCAGGTGAGATGCATGAGACAAGTGCTCGGGCCTGGTGCACTGGGAAGACCCAGAGGAATCGGGTGGAGAGGGAGGTGGGAGGGGGGATCGGGACGGGGAATACATGTAACTCCATGGCTGATTCATGTCAATGTATGACAAAACCCACTACAATATTGTAAAGTAATTAGCCTCCAACTAATAAAAATAGATGAAAAAAAAAAAGAAAAGTGAGAGTTTGAGAGGCTGCATTCCAGGATGAAGTCCTCGTTTTGGTCTGCCAAATAAAATATAATTCTCAACTTTTAGGTTGTGCTTTTTGTCTGTCAACCTCAGATAGCAAAATTAATTTTTGGAATTTCCTGTGTACAATAAGTCACATCTAGCTACACACAAAAAGATATATTTAGATAGGTAAAATAAACATCCAGACAACGGAATTAGTCCGCAATAGAAAGAAATGAGCTGCTAAGCCATGAAAACACATACGGAAGAACTTTCAAGCATGTACTACCTCAAAAGAAGCCAATCTGACAAGGCTACATTCTATATGATTCCAAGACATTATCCCAGAAAAGGCAAATCTACAGCAGTAAAAAGATCAGTAGTTGCTAAGGGCTGAGGGAAGGAAAGAAAGATTAGATGGAACACAGGAATTTTAAGGCAATAAAACTATTCTGGATGACACTATGATGACAGATACATGTCATCATATTTTTGTTAAAACTCATAGAAGGTACAACATCAAGAAAGAAGCCTAATGTAAACTATAGTCTTTGAGTAATGATATGTCTATATAGGTTAATCAGTTATACCAAATGTACTCTGGTGGGGAAGGGTAAACGTGGGGCAAGCTTTGTATACATAAGGAGAAGGAAATGGCAACCTACTCCAGTATTCTTGCCTGGGAAATCCAATGGATAGAGGAGCCTGAAAGGCTACAGTCCATGGGGTCGCAAAAGAGTCGGACATAGCAGAGTGACTAGACAACAACAACTATACCTACGGACAGGTGTGTGTAACGGGGACCACTCTGTACTTTCTGATCAATTTTTCCATTATTCTATAAATGCTCTGAAAGATAAAGTCTAATTAAAGGAAAAAAATTGAAAGAAAAGAAAACAAAATGCATGTCTAAAAGTTGTGATTGCTATATCACTTATACTTGAGGAGAGTGTGGATTAAAGAAGTGAAATAACTTTTCCCAGTTCACCCATATAGTGATTGCTGGGAGTGAAATTCAAAAATAAGTAGTCTGGCTTAAGATCTTTAAGTAATGAAGTGTTTAAGAAAGACAAACAAAAATCAATCAAAAATGAGTTTCAAAAAGGTTAACTCTGGCGATCCAGTGGTTAAGACTCTGCACTTCCACTCAGGTGGTGTGAGTTCAATACCTGGTCAGGTAAACTAAGATCCCTCATGCCACATAGTACAGTCAGAAAAAAAAAAAAAAAAAGATTAACTCCTACAAAAGTTCCCACATCTTATAAGAGACAGGGCCAGTATTCAAATCCAGTCAGTCTGACTCCAGAGCTTGTAACCTTAATCTCTTTCCTGCAACACTAACCTACACCTAGATACAGTCATCCCTGCAGACACAGAACTTCAGAGACGTCAGAGGCCGTCACTTCTCCTTCCACCCAACATGCTGATATGTACACAAGCACAGGTGTGTACAGAGAGCACATAGAGTGTACCAGCACACACATGTAAACATAGCACACATACATGTGCATAAACACACCTCCACCCCTACGGCTCCATGGCCCTACTTCCCTTCCTGGGTGTAGAGGCTACACCTCTAGAGCCCAGATTCCCCAGTCTCCTGGGCACAGAGCTCAGTGAGGGCATCAGGACAGTTCTCCCCTGGGAAGGCTGCAGAAATGATCCCCAGGGCTCTGGCTTGCAGAGGTTGGTGGAGGGGAATGCCCCTGGGTTCCCTTCTATCAACAGTTCTCATTGTAGGTAGAGAGAAGAACCAGCACACTTCTGAAGTTAGATCTCACTGCAACCTGTCTCCTTCCTCAGAGATTCAAATCCTGATCATAACCCCCTCGCAGGACCCCAGGCCTGATCAGGACCCTAAATCTCCTCTGTCGAGTCCACAGGTAGGCAAGCTGAGGGGTCTCTGGGAACAGAGTCTGAGGGTTAACATCTTCATGTGACCTTTTCCCAATCCTCTCTTCTCTCCTTCATTTCAAAAGCCAGGAACCAAGGCCTCTGTTCTACTTTTTCATCTCTCTGCTTTTCATCATGTATTATACATTGGTGAAGAATCTACTCTGCATGAAGCACTGGCCCTGCCTTAAAGGGCTCAAAATGATGTCGGGGGGAACAAGTGAACAAAAATCTTAGGATAATGCAGAGGTTAAGAGCACACACTCTGAATTTGGCTTCTGCTATCACTTAGATGTGTGGCCTTACAACAGGTCCCTCTGCCTCACTTTATTATATGTAAAATGAGGTGCTATAAAGACTAAATTTCTTAATATATATGAAGTTCTTAGAGCAGTGTCTGGCATATTTTTAAAACATGATGGAATTGTTAGCTATTATATGACCATGATAGAGAATGTACGTGAGAAGGGCTGCAATGGGGGTATTAAAGTGGACACATCCGGGTGAGACATGGCCAGCTCACTGGAGGAACACAATAGATCTGTTTTCAGAAGTCCCACTTGAAGCACCTCTGATGGATCAGTATGTTGAGTGAAAGGGAAGACAATTCTACACAAAAAGGATTCCAGCAGGAATATTTGAAAAGTTCACTTGCCTTGGCATCAAGAATTGAACAGCCGGGAAGGACTAGGTAAACTTTTAATCTTCTGTGGGAGTGAAAACTAGGCAGAAAAAAGGGGAGTAAATACCTTTTAAGGAGGGATAGTATGATTTAAAAGGCTTAGAAACGTTCCCAGCGTTTCCTGGTCCTTCTCAGTTACTACTGGATGAAAGCCCCATCATTAAAAATATCATTTTTGTAGGTTATTGTAGCAACAGTAAAATTAAACACCTGTAGAAAGAATTACCAAACTTTTACCAAAATATATCTTTAATTTTGCAAGTAACACAAAATGTTTTATTGCTAATCATAATTACTTTCATTTACAAAGTCCTATACCACATAAAAAATGTCTTAACATATATTATTTAAGTAATTGGAAGATAGATAATTTATGTAATTAATCATAAACTTAAAAGTGAAGATAATCTAATCAAATTGCTATAATTGTGCTTTTGAAAAGAAATGAAAAGTGCTTCAATTTTCACTCTTAAATTGGCTGTGAATCAAAAACCCACATTTCTTAATTATCACAAAGCCTTGTAGGGCAGCATCTTAGCTCCACCTTCTGTGGGTCATGCTAAACCAACAGCATGAGAAAGTGAGGCTAAATATCTGGAAGGGGGCACAGGCAGTCCATGTCTGAATTCTAACATCTCATTCTTTGATACTGCATTTTTCCATCAAGAGTCTCAGGATAGGTAACACATGTAATGATCTGGCATCAGATAACAGAAGCTTCTCTCCTTTAAGTGTGCTCTGGGGGCAACAAACAGGTATTGCATGTATGTGGAATTGACTTTTACCCATGAGACTTCTCACCCAACTGCAGTCAAAATCACTGAATTCATTTTAAGGCTAACCCCAAAAAGTTTTCAGGGCCAAATAGGCAGAAATCTCTTAAGAGTGTGGATTACGTCTGCAAATCTTCAAGGCTCTGCAATGCTGCTTGCCTCGTTTTTTTTTTTTTTTTTTTTTAGCTTTAATGAAGTCTAATTTATAAACAAATCTGCACGTATTTAATGAAACAATTTGATGTGATGATGGCACATGGTAATACACAAATGTCAAATGTCACTTGAGTCTCTACATGACAAGAGCAGTTGGCAGAAAGTTGAACCATGCCCCCCGCCCATCTTTTTGATTGGGTACACTGAAGTGAAAGGACCTGCCCAAGGCAAGAGAAAATAGGCAATCTTACCAGTTTCAGCTAAATGAGAAGGGGACTTATTATTGTCCTGAGAAGTGTCACATAGATCTGAGGAATCTGGGTTCAGGACCAAGGCAAGTCAGATAGTCCTTGACCACCAAGGAGAACAGAGGCTAAAAAAAAGAGAGAGAGAGTGTGAAGGAAACCAGGAAAGAGTCCAGAGTCAAATGAATACTTTGCCCAAGAGTAGGTTGAAGACTAATTGTCTCAGATTGGGAGTACTAAAATTTCTGTGTTCACAAGCTCCAACTCAGCTTTCCATCTCTTAGAATTTATTCTGTACCTTACAAACTCTCTCATGAGAGCAAAATATTTATATACAAAAATATCCACTGCAACACTGTCTATGGAGGAGGAAAAGTATTCTGAATAATATGACCCTATTTCTGGATGTAATATGTGTGTGTAGATCCAGGAAGAGAAAGCAACTTAAAAATATGCACACATCTCTAGTTCTCTGGGAGGTCAAATTTTAGGGGACTTCCACTTTTTAATTATAAAATTAATTAAAGAGACATATGTCCCTTATTTTTAAGTGCAAACACATAAAGTGAAATATGGAAGGAACTCCACACTCCATTCCGTCATTCTCACTTCAGTAGGCAACTACACTAGGTAAACACAGACACCACAACAAAGAAAACATATAAAGGAAGTATATCTCTTTACAAAAACAGGATTACTCTGTATCCACTATTCTGCAAATTGCTTTTATCACTTAAAATATCATAGGCAGTAATGTAACAGTGAAAACACAGTTTAGCAATGAATAAATAGCTTCTACTTTGTGATCAAACTGCCTGAATTCAAATCTCAGCTCAACCACTTACTAACTAGGGATCTGGTAAGTTGGTAAACTTTGCTAAACTTTGCTAAATTTATATCCTAATAGGGCCTATATCTTATGATTAGGAGAGAATAAAATAATAAAAATATACAAAATACTTTTCATTTCTGTGTGGGGTATATATATTGAGTGCTAATAAATGTTGACTAGATTAGCCATTGAATTTCTTTAAAGACTGTGTGTAGATATTTAGGTTGTTTCCTCTGTGGGTTGTTTTATTTGCATTGTTGTATTTGGTATTGTAAGCAATACTAAAATCCAAGTGTTGTTTATAATACAGAATTTTCCCTGATACCTCAGGTGGTAAAGAATCCACCTGCAATGCAGGAGACCTGGGTTCAATCCCTGGGCTGGGAAGACCCCTGGAGAAGGGAAAGGCTACCGACTCCAGTATTCTGGCCTGGAGAATTCCATGGATTGTATAGTCCATGGGGTCATAGAGTCAGGCACAGTTGAGTGACTTTCACTTTTCAGTTTCTTCAGTATTGTAAGCAATACTAAAATCAAAATGTATGCACATATCTTTGTGCTACACTTAGATGACTATTTTTCATAGACAGGTTTGTATAATATCCTTGACTATTTTCCAAGGATAGGTCTTCTTCCTTTTCTATATTGCTAAAAAAAATATCCATTTATAATAATGGGGAAATTGTCTATCCTCTTCAAAGTTTCTTTCCACTAGTCTAATAATCAAACTGACACGAGACAAATTAATGGGAGAAAATCAAATTTCATTTTCTTTGGGAACTCCACATACATGACAGGGCCAGAGACCTCACAGACATGGGAGGTTAAAAGACAGAAAGGTCCAGTGAAATCTATGTGCCATCTCAAGCTAAGGGTTAAGTTAGGAGCCTGGGGATCTCAAGAACAGAAGGTTTATCCACAAACGATAAGAACAGATGCTGGGTGGTGGGATGTTTGTCCTGCCATACAGATGGGGCCACTTAGATAAAATTTCTCTCTGGTAATAATTATTTTTTACTTTGGCCATCTGATGTGAAGAGCTGACTCATTTGAAAAGACCCTGATGCTGGTAAAGATCAAGGGCAGGAGGAGAAGGGGACGACAGAGGATGAGATGGTTGGATGGCATCACCGACTCAATGGACACGGGTTTGGGTGGTCTCCAGGAGTTGGTGATGGACTGGGAGGCCTGGCGTGTTGCGGTTCATGGGGTCTCAAAGAGTCGGACATGACTGAGTGACTGAACTGAACTGAATAATTATTTTTCCATTTCAATTCTAGGTAGTAAAGGGAGAAATAGCAGTTTTTCTTGAGCCCGATGGGTCTCAGTTGCCTTGAAATCAAACTAATCTATAGGCCAAAATGACACATCCCGGGGAAGCCTGTTCTGAACCTCTACACAATTTCATGGGTATAAATAGCAATTCAGTGTAATTTCTATTTTCTGATTACCAATGAGGTTGAACATCTTCTCATGTTTTCTTTGGTAAATGTGTTGCAGATATTTTCTCTGAGTCAATAGTTTATATTTTAGCTTTCCATATGGTCTCTTTCAGAGTAATGTTCACATTTCTGAGTACGGTATTTTGTCATTCATAACTCTATATTTTATTTCTTCCTTGTGATGGCATTACATTATGAGACCATAAAAATATGCTTCTTTACTTTTACCTAATTATTTTTTTGTTTAGATTCTTTACTTTCAAATTGCTCATTCATATGGCCTTTACTTCTATGATGGATTAGACAGAAATCTAGCCTTATTTTTTCAAATTGTTGAGTCAGTTGTCATAAATATCACTTTTTAAAGAGTCCATCCTTTCTCCTTTGGTATGAAATAAATCTTTACTATATATTAAGTTCCATATAGATCTAGCTGTATATATGTGTATAAATACAGGTATACAAAATTCTTCATGTTGAACAATTGATTTGTTTTTCTGTGTGTTCCATTACCTTATTGTTTTTCATTATATTGTGTTATATTTTTTGTTAGAAAAGTAATTATTCCATTTTTTTCACTTTTCTCTTTCCTTGACCATTTACTTCTCTAGATTAATTTTAGAATGGATTTCTCAATTCCCTTTAAAAAAATTCCCTGGGGTGTTATTAATGGTGAAAGTGAAAATGGCTCAGTCCTGTCTGACTCTTTGTGAATCCATGGACTGCATAGTCCATGGAATTCTCCAAGCCAGAATACTGGAGTGGGTAGCCTTTCCCTTCTCCAGCAGATCTTCCCAAACCAGGAATCAAACCAGGGTCTCCTGCATTACAGGCAGATTCTTTACCAGCTGAGCTACCAGGGAAGCCCTTAATTCTACTGATTTGAGAACAGTTGACTCTTTTTCAGCTTTACTGAGACATAATGTACACATAACATGGTGTAAGTTTAAAGTGCAAAAGATGATCTGATAAACTTAGATGTTGCAAAAGGACAAACACAAGGATAATCACATATCCATCATCTCATATAAATTTCCACTTTTATTTTTTGTGGTCAGAATAGCTAAGATCTACTCCCTTAAGTAGAATGGCTGTTACCAGGGCCTATGGGATAGAGGAATTAGAAAGATATTTAAGAGTATAAAGTT
Source organism: Dama dama (assembly GCF_033118175.1). Lineage (NCBI taxonomy): Eukaryota > Metazoa > Chordata > Mammalia > Artiodactyla > Cervidae > Dama > Dama dama. The sequence goes on along the minus strand of NC_083691.1, from coordinate 12,844,311 downwards.
GCCACCAATAGATAAGTAAATTTTGGAGATCTATGCATAGCATAGTGATTATACACAGCAATAATATATTATAAACTTTCACAGATGCATTAGACTATATCTTAATTGTTGCCACCAAAAAAGAAATAATATAATGTGATTTAGGTGTTAGCTAATGATACATTGTTATTCATATTGTAATATCTAAATGCATCAAATCAACATACTGAACACCTTAAACTTACTTAATTCTGTGTCACTTATATCTCAATAGAATAAATAAGAAATAAATGAATGTATTCCCTCTCAGCACCTTTCAAGTATATAATACTATATTGTTAATATTAGTCACCAGTTGTACTTTAGGTCCTTGAACTTATTCATCTTATAATGGAAATTTGTATCTTTTGATCAACACCTCATTTCCCTCACCTCCCAGTATCTGGAAACCACTGTGACTCTCTGTTTCCATAAGTTAGTCCTTTTTAGATTCAACCATTACAAAAAAGGAAACTGCCACTTACAACCTGAATGGAACTTGAGGGCATTTTGCTAAATGAAAGAGAGAGAAATACAAATATCGTATGATAAACCTTATAGGTGGACTCTAGGAATTGGCATTTTCAAATATTGACTCTTCCATTTTTAGAAATATTTCTAAAATTTTTTCTATTTATTCAGATTGCTCATTTGTGATCTGTTATAGTTTCTTCATATAGCCCTTTACCATTTCCTTTTTCCTTCCTCAGGTATATCCTAAGTGTGTTTCAGACTTTCTTACCATTGTCAGTTGTAATGTTTTGCTCCATTACATATTTTTTCTATAGGAAGAATGTCAATATTTGTATGTCAGTTCCAGTTCAGTCGCTCAGTCGTGTCCGACTCTGCAACCTCATGGACTGCAACATACCAGCGCTTCCCTGTCTATCACTAACTCCCAGAACTTTCTCAAACTCATATCCATCAAGTAGGTGATGCCATACAATCATCTCATCCTCTGTTGTCCCCTTGTCCTCCTGCTTTCAATCTTTCCCACATCAGGGTCTTTTCCAACGAGTCAGGTCTTCGCATCAAGTGTCCCAAAGTATTGGAGCTTCAGCTTCAGCATCAGTCTATCCAATGAGTATTCAGGACTGATTTCCTTTAGGATAGACTGGTATTTGTATAGTTATCTTATATTTGACCACTTTGCTGCAATTTTTGCAGGATTCAATTAAGTCACTTAATAATGACAGCGTCAACTTTTCTAATGTTTACATTTTTTGTTTCTTTCACTTTGCTTTTTTACTGAGTTAAAACTGTCAACTGAACAGTGTGACTTAACAGTGGTAACAGAGATCATCCTTGCCTTATCTTTCCAGTGCCATTGGTGAGATGGAGTCCTTACACACAGGGTTTTAATTTCTTGTAATATTTGAATACTTAGAACAAAAACTTCCTACTTTCTTTTTCATTTTATTTATTTTTGTCTGTGCAGGGTCCCGTTGCTGCATGGGCTTTCTTTCCTCTAGTTGCGGCTAGGAAGGCTATGGCATGAGGACTTCTCATTGTAGTGCCTTCTCTTGTTGCAGAGCATGGGCTCTAAGGTGCGTGGGCTTCAGCAGTTGCAATTTCCAGGCTCTAAAGGACAGGCTCAGTAGTTGTGGCACATGGGCTTATTTGCTCTCTGGCAGGTGGCATCTTCCCAGACCAGGGATCAAACCTGGGTCTCCTGCATTGGCAGGTGGATTCTTAACCAGTGCACCACCAGGGAAGCCCAAGATCTTCATAGTTTCTTAATCAGAAAAATCAATATGTCAAGAGAATAAATTGTAGTAACATTTCTGATAGTGTGACTATTTGGAGGGGGCATTCCTGAACCAAAAACCTAGAATCTGAGCATCTAGAACATGTGACCCAAATGGAATTGCTTAAATAAATCTTTAAGAACATACTACTCTGAAGACTTAAGGGAGTCTCAACTGAACTTTGTGGCTACTGAGGAGCACTGATGAAATCCAGTGCTCACTTTTGTCCCACCACCACCACCTCTGGACAGTGAGCAGGAGAGGATCCTGATGAGAGAACCTCATTCCTAGGGACCCCTTGTATGGAAGCATCTTGACCCATGAGGGAACTCAAGAGCCTCTTCCCTTTCAAAATAAGAAAAAAGCAGGCAGAAGGGGAATTTACAAATTTGATCCAGAAAGAACTTAAGAGATATCTTCCCACAGAGAATTGAGAAGAGCTCAGACAAATTATAAGTTCCTAAGAACACAAGGGAAAATTTTAGTTTCTCCTGTAGGGACTAGAGGAGACTTGTAGTCCCTACAGGAGACTCTCTACAGGAGACTTGGCTTGGACTTGTTTACCTTTCTCATTCTTGGATTTTATTCCCTGATCTCTGTAGTTTCTTGGAGGAGATATTCTTTAAAATCCTAATAATGACAGTGGCTTGCTTTTTCTTATAGGCTGGAGATTAGGGAAGGAGTCATCTTGGTCAAATTGCCCTTCACATCTCTCCCACGGTGCCTCCAAACCCTGACCAGAGGTCAAGGACATGAAGAACTATAGCAGCAGCATCTCAGGCTTTATCCTCCTGGGCGTCTCTTCCAACCCCCAGATGCAGAAACCCCTCTTTACTCTATTCCTTGTTATGTACCTGGTCACCCTGGTGGGGAATGGACTCATCATCCTGGCCATCCACTCTGACTCCCGGCTCCACACACCTATGTACTTTTTCCTCAGCAACCTGTCCTTCATGGATATCTGCTTCACAACAGTCATTGTGCCCAACATGCTGGTGAACTTACTCTCAGAGACAAAGTTTATCTCCTACGTGGGGTGCCTCATCCAGATGTACTTCTTCATGGCCTTGGGGAACACTGACAGCTACCTGCTGGCCTCGATGGCCATAGATCGGCTGGTAGCCATCTGCAACCCCTTCCATTATGATGCGGTCATGAGCCCACGGCGTTGCCTCCTCCTGTTGCTGGGTTCGTGCACCATCTCTCACCTGCACTCTATGATGTATGTGCTCCTCATGTCCCGCCTGTCTTTCTGTGCCTCCCATGTCATCAAGCACTTCTTTTGTGATACCCAGCCTGTGCTCAAGCTCTCCTGCTCTGACACAACTACCAACCAGACTGTGGTCATGACCGAGACCCTGGCTGTCATTGCCACCCCTTTCCTGTGCATTCTCTTCTCCTACCTGAGAATCATCATCACTGTGCTCAAAATCCCCTCTGTCACTGGGAAGTGGAAGGCCTTCTCCACCTGTGGCTCCCATCTCACTGTGGTGGTTTTCTTCTATGGAAGTATCATCTATGTCTACTTTAGGCCACTGTCCATGTACTCAGTGGTGAAGGACCGGGTAGCCACTGTTATGTACACAATAGTGACACCCATGTTGAACCCTTTCATCTACAGCCTGAGGAACAAAGATATGAAGAGGGGTTTGAGGAAATTAAGGGGCAGAATTCAGTCATAGAAAGAATAACAAGACGGAATGTCATAACTGTGAGACCACCTAAGAGATGAACTAAAAGATGATCAGGTTATTCTTCCTGCATACCATTTTTCACACGGTACTCAAAGAGGTGATGAGAGCTGGTCTTGAATCACAGTAAGAGCATTGACATGGAAGCCAGATCACTTGGTCTCTATCAATCACTTTGCACAAACATATGTTCAATTCCAGGCCAAATACTGCTAGGAATCTAGATGTAGGAAAACATTTTCTACCATTCATATACTGGATAAAACTATCCCCAAATAACTCTTCTATATGCTTCACACTGGCTAGTGTTTCAGAAACTATAAAATTTTGCCATTTTTAAATAAGTAATAGCATAGATTTGATAGAAAATTAGCAAAGGCTTCTTGGAGGGATGATGTAAGACTGTTCTTTGCAAGTGTTTTGCTTTTGAGGATTGAAGATTCAATAGAACAGGAATTAGGCAGCATATTTCAAACATTGAAAATCAATTTTATTAAACCATAGAAAAAAACAGATTTGAGTTAAAGACCTAAATGTGAGGCCTGAAACAATAAAACTTCTAGAGGAAAACATAGGCAGACCACTATTTGACATAAATTGTAGCAGTATTTTTTGAGATTTGTCCCCTTTTAAAGCAAAAGAAACAAAAGCAAAATTTTTAAATGAGACCTAAGTAAACTCAAAAACTTTTGCACAGCCAAAGAAACCATCTGCAAAATGAAAAGACAACTTACTAAATGGGTGAAAATATTTGATTAACATCCATAATATATAAATGACTCATACAATTCAATATCAAAAAAACAAATAATACCATAAAAATGGGCATGAAACCTGAATAGATGTGTTTCCAAACAAAATACACAGATGGCCAACATGCACCTGAAAAGATGTTCAACAGCTCTAATCATCAGAGAACACTGATGAAAAGCACAATGCGATATCACCTCATACCTGTCAGAATGTCAATTATCAAAAAGTCTACAAATATCAAATGTTGGCAAGGATGTAAAAAAAGGATCCCTATTACACTGTTGGTGGGAATGTAAATCGGTGCAGCCACTGTAGAAAATAGTATGGCGCCTACTCAAAAATCTAAAAATAGAACTACTATTCTACTCCTGGAACTATATCAGAAAAATAAAAACACTAATTCAAAAAGAAACATCCATCTCCATGTTCACAAGAGCACTATTTACAATAACCATGATATGGAAGCAACCAAGTATCCTTAAACCAGTGAATGAATAAAGAAGATATGGTGTATATACAATGAAATACTACTCGGCCACAAAAAAAGAAAGAAATTCTGCCATTTGCCACAGTGTGGATGGACCTATAGGGTATTATGCTTAGTGAAATAAGCCAGGCAAAGACAACTACTTTAAGTTATCACTTTTATGTGGAATCTAAAAAATAAAACAAATGAATGAATATAACAAAAAAGAAACAGACTCACAGAGAACAAACTAGTGGTTACCAGTGGAGTAAGGCAAGCGGTAGGGGGCAAGATAGGGGTAGAGGATTAAAAGATACAAACTACAATGTATAAAATAAATAAGCAACAAGGAAAACTACAGCACAGGAAACTATAGCCATTATTTTGTAATAACTTTAAACTGAGCATAATCTATAAAAATACTGAATCACTATGTTGTACACCTAAAACTAATGTAATAAATCAGCTAAACTTTAATAAAACAAATAGTGGAAATCATCCAAGCTGGTAAAAGCAATAAACATTGGAATTTCTTTAAGAGACAGAGAAAAGCTCTTATTGGGGCTTTTTAAACTTGATGATAGGGAGGCTAGGATGGGAAAATAGAGGCTACCATCAGCAGACAGCCACTACCGTCACCCCTAAGGATGAACCCTGAGCAGACTCAGATGAGAAAGCACAGGATACTGGACCCAGATAGCTGAGGTTCATAGCAAAGGAATGATTTCCAAGAGCCCAGACTTTTGCATCTTTCCATACATAGAAAATGGGATTCCCAGGTGGCTCAGTGGTAAAGAATTCTCCTGCCAATGAAGGAGGCTCAAGAGATGCAGGTTCGATCCCCGGGTCAAGAAGATCCCCTGGAGAAGGAATGGTAATCCTCTCCAGTATTCTTGCCTGGAGAATCCCATGGACAGAGTCCATGCGGTTGCAAACAGTAGGACACAACTGAGCAACCAAGAACAATACATAGAAAAAAGGTAAATCCATTAACTCAAGATGCCTGATTTTCTGTAATTAACAGTAATCTTTTGATATTCTGAAAGCGTGATCTGTGTTACAAAAGCTCCTATATATCCTGACCTCTCAGTTGCAGCTTTGGAGCAGTCTCTCTGAATGATCTGAGAGGCTGAGTCCTGGGCTTAAGTCTTCAGTTTTGTGTGCTGAATAATATATAATTCATAATATAATATATAATTCATAAAAATAATAATATAATAATATAAACCACCAACTTTCAGGTGGTGCATTTTTTTCAGTTCACATCAGGCAGCAAAATAAATTTTTGCATTTCCTGTGTACAATAAGTCATCTCTAGCTACTTACAAAAAGATACATATTGATAGGTGAAATAAACCATGATAAATATAGGCAATGTAATAGTATTCAGCTACGGTGGCTCAGACGGTAGAGAATCTGACTTCAATGCAGGAGACCAGGGTTCGATCTCTGAGTCAGGAAGATGCCCTGGAAAAGGGAATGGCTACCCACTCCAGCATTCTTTCCTGGTTAATTCCGTGAACAGAGGAGCCTGGTAGGCTACAGTCCACAGGGTCCCAAAAAGTCAGACACTACTGAGCAACTAATACGTCACAATTTCACTTTTTACAAGAAGAAATGAGCTACCCACCCATGAAAACACATGGAAGAACCTTCAGTGCAGATCCTAATTGAAAGAAGCCAATGTGAGAAGGCTACATTCTATATGATTCCAACAGTGTATTCCTGAAAAGGCAAAACTACAGACACAGTAAAAAGGATCAGTAGGTGCCAGGGGTTGAGGAAGGAATGAATGAATAGATGGAGCACAGGAATTTTAGGCAGTGAAATTATTCTCTATGATACTATAATGAAGGATACATGTCACTATATTTTTGTTAAAACCCATAGAAGGTATACCACCTAGAGCGAAGCCTAATGTAAAACTATGGGCTTTGGGTAAGATGTGTCAATGTAAGTTAATCAATGATACCAAATATACCCTATGGTAAGGAAGGGTAATAGTGGGGGGGGGGGGGGGCTCTATGTATATAAGGGCAGGGGATACAGGGGACTCTCTGTTCTTTCTGATGAATTTTTTGTGAACTTATGACCTAACCTATAAAGTCAATTTTAAGGGGGAAATTGAAAAAAAAAAATCTATCTAAAAATTGTGTTTGCTGTGCCACTTATACTTGAGGATAGGGTGGATTAGAGAAGTTAAATAACTTGCTCCAATGTGCCCATATAATAACTGATGGAACTGGAATTCAAAAACAATAGTCTGGCTTAAGATAATGAGGCAATAAAATGTTTAAGAAAGGCAAACAAAATCAAAATTAGACTCAAAAAAGATTAACTCTCGCAGAGTTCACATAACTTCTTAGAGGCAGAGCCGGTGTTTGAATCTATTAAGTCTGGTTCCAGCTTCCTTGGTAGCTCAGATGGTAAAGAATCTGCCTGCAATGTGGCAGACCTGGGTTTGATCCCTGGGTTGGGAAGATCCCCTGGAGGAGGGCATGGCAGCCCACTCCAGTATTCTTGCCTGGAGAATCCCAGGGACAGAGGAGCCTGGAGGGCTAACAGTCCACAGAGTTGCAAAGAGTCGGACACGACTGAGCCACTAAGCACAAGTACAAGTCTGGTTCCAGAGCTTGTACCTTAATCTCTTCTCCATAACATGACACCTGCACCTAGACAGTCATCCATGCAGATGAAAAAACTCAGAGATGTCAGAGGCCATCACCTCTCCTTCCAGCAACATGCTGACATGCACAGGAGCACAAGCATGTACAGAGAGCACATAGAGTGTACCAGCACACACATGGACATAACACACATGCACGTGCATGAACACACCACCACCCCTATGACTCCACGATCCTAATTCCCTTCCAGGTATAGAGGCTACATCTCTACAGCCAGGCTCCCTAGTCTCCTGGGCACGGAGCTCAGTGAGGGCATCAGGACTGTTCTCTCCTGGGAGGGCTGCAGCACTGATGCCCACAGAGGTCTGGCTTGAGAGGGAGGATAATCCCACTGGGTCTCCCTCCTATCAACAGTTCTCACAGTAGGTAGAGAGAAGAATCAACACACTTCTGAAGTTAGATCTCACTGAAACCTGCCTCCTTCCTCAGATTCAGAGCCTGATCATAACCCGCTGGCAGGACCCCAGGCCTGATCAGGACCCTGAATCTCCCCTGTCAAGCCCACAGGTAGGCAGGCTAAGGGGTCTCTGGGAACAGAGACCATGGGTTAACATCTTCATGTGATCTTTTCCTAATCCTTTCTTCTCTTCTTCATCTCAAAAGCCAGGAAACACTTACTCTTCTCTATTTTTTCCTCTCTCTCCTTATAATCACATATCACACATTTTTGGAGAGTCTACTCTGTGTAAAGCACTGGCCCCTGCCTTAAGGGGCAGAGCCCACGTCCTACAACCCAGAGCCAGAGAGTTATCTCTTCCAGGAAAGGAGTCAGCAGAGGAACAAGTGAACAAGAAAGTTAGGACAACACAGGTGTTAAGAGGATACACCCTGAATCTGGCTCCACCACCACCTAGCATGTGGCCTTCAGTGGGTCATTTCAGTTCCCTCTGCCTCACTTTCATTATCTGTAAAACGCAGTACTGTAAAGACTAAATGTCTTAATACATGCGAAGTTCTTAGAGCAGTGTCTGGCATGTGTAAGCACTGTGGAATTGTTAGCTATTATATGACCATGATGAGAATATACATGGGAAGCGGCTGCAATGACATGGGGGCCTCAAGGTGGAGAAATCTGGGGGAGACATGGCCAGCTCAGCAGGGAAACACAAGAGACTGGTTTTCAAGAGAGCCACTTTAAGCACCTCTGATGGATCAGTATGTTGGGACAGAGGAAAGACAATTACACACAAAAAGGATTCCAATGGGCATATTTGAAAAGTCCACTTGTCTTGGCATCTAGAATTGAACAGCTGAGAAGGACTACATCAAGCTTTAATCTAAGAGGGAAAACTAGGCAGAAAGGAGAGATTTCATAAATAAGGGGAAGGAAAGATCATCCTGAAAAGGGCCCTGCAGACCCCTCAGCAGGACTTTCCTGTTCAGGAAACCATACACATATGATCTTCATGCTGGCAGTGGGAAGATGCAAGATAAGGAGAAAGTGTTAGTCACTCAGTCATGTCTGACTCTTTGCAACCCCATGGACTGTAGCTTGCCAGGCTCCTCTGTCCATGGAAATTCCCAGGCAAGAATACTGGAGTGGGTTGCCATTCCCTTCTCCAGGAGATCTTCCCAACCCGGGATTGAGCCCAGGTCTCCCGCATTATAGGCAGACTCTTTACCATCTGAGCCACCAGGGAAGTTGATAAGGAGAAGCTGAATTCAAAAAAAAAAAAAAGTGGATTCAGGAAAGATTCTAAAATTTGGTCCTCATGCTCCAAGAGCACAAAGCTGCTATTGGCTTAGAATCTGCCAGAGCTGAGGTCCAGAGTCTCCACAACCATTTCCCCATAAAGGCAAGGAACACACAAGCCTAAGGCTTTGTGGAACAGGAGGTAGACATGGGAGCAGGAAGGAAGGAAAATGAAAAGGTCCCAAGTGTGGGAGCAAAGGATGGAGGAGGAGGAACAGGTCAGCAAGGAGGCTGAAGGTAGTTGGCAGGAAGAGGAGGGCTGCTGACAAAGGACAGGCTGGCTTAGCTCTCCACCCCATGATGATGGTTTGGGGAAGAAGTCTGATAAAGAGCTTTGAAACACACAATTTGAAATCAAGCATATCTGAGTTTGAATCTGTTTTATACCAGTTGAGTGATTCTCTGAACTTAAGTTCTCTGTCTATAAAATGGGGAAATAATACTTACTAACATCCTAGTTCTATTGTGAAGATTACATGAGACAAGAGCTAAGTGCAGAACCTGTCCAATAAAAGCTAACTGAAATTTCCCCCGTTTAATCACTCCTCAACTGTCCTTACTCATTCTGGGAAGCAGGTGTATGGATGAGGTATAGCTTGGCACCCAAACATTACTTGCTAAACATTTGTATAGTCTGTTCATAAAGTGCATTCTCCACTCCAACTTTGGATTCCCTGGTTTCATGTGGCTGATGGCTTGGAGATGGTGTATAGAAATAGTCTCTTTGTGCTTTCAAGGAAGATAGTAAATATCTTTTAAGGAGGGATAGTGTGATTTTGGTTCAGTTGGTAAGGCATCTGCCTGCAAGGCAGGAGACCTGGGTTCAATCCCTGGGTTGGGAAGATCCCCTGGAGAAGGAAATGGCAACCCACTTCAGTACTCTTGCCTGGAAAATTCCATGGACAGAGGAGCCTGGTAGGCTACAGTCCATGCGGTCACAAAGAGTCAGACACGACTGAGCAACTTGACTTTCCTGAGTGTGATTTCAAAGGCTTGCAAGGTTTCCATTCCCTCCTAGTCCTTCCCAACTACTACATGATGACAAGCCCTACAATCATTAAAATGTAATTATTCTAGCTTCTTGTCATAGCAGTAATAGTAAACACCTGTGAAAGAGTTGCCAAACTCTTCTACTCAACTATATTTATTTTGCCAGTGACATAAAATGTTTTGTTACTAACCATAATTGCTTTTGTTTACAAAGTCCTATACCATGTAAAAGTGTGTTAGCACATATTATTTTGTTTAAATAATAGGCAAGTAGTGAAATAAGGTATTTAATTAATAATAAAATTGAGTGTGCATAACCTAATCAATTTATTATAATTGTGTTTTTTGAAAATAATGAAAAGTGCTTCCATTTTTATTCTAAAACTGGCTATGAATCAAAACCCCATGCTTCTTAATCATCACAAAGCCTTGATAAAGAAGCATCCTACTTCCACCTTATGTGGGTTATGCAAAATAATCAGCATGGGAAAGAGGCTAAATATCTGGGAAGGGACATAGGCAGCTCATGTATGAATTCTAGCATCTCATTCATTGACAGAGCATTTTCCCATCAGCATCTCCAGATACATAACATATGTAATGATCTGGCATCAGATAACACAAGCTTCTCTCCTCTAAGTGTGCTCTGGGGGCAACAAGCAGGTACTGCAAGTAAGTGGAATTGACTTTTACCCATGAGACTGCTCAACCAACTGCAGTCAAAATCATTGAAATCAAGGCTCTACAATATGGCTTGCATTTTTTTTTTACAGCTTTATTGAAGTATAATTTATATACATATCTGCACATATTTAATGCAAACAGTTTGACGTGGGAATGGTATGTGGTAATCTACCTATGTCTCCAAATGACAGGATCAGGGAGGCAAAAAGTTAAACCACACCCATCTTATTGATGGGTACACTGAGGTGAAAGGTCCTGCTCAAGGCATGAGGAAAACACACTGTTATCAGTTTCAATAAGATGGGAAGGAGGCTCCCTACCACCCAGAGGAAAGTCACGTAGATATGGAGAATTCCAGGTTCAAGACCAACAAGAATGCGTTAGTCCTTCATCACCAGGGAAAAACAGTGCCCCAGGAATGAGGCTGAAAGATACAGTGAACAAAATGGGGAAAGAGAAAAGAGTGAAATGAATACATTTCCCCAAAATGGGATGAAAGGACAATTGTCTCAGACTGGGAGTATCTATTACAAATTTCTGTGTTCATGAACTCAGCATTTCATCTCTAAGAATGTATTATATACCATAGAAACACTCTCATAAGTACAAAATATTTATATACAAAAATATCCATTGTCACACTGTGATAAAAGAAAAATCATTATTGATAGTATGACCCCATTTCTGAATACAATATGCATACAGATCCATGTAATGAAAAAACTAAAATATGCACACAAGTCTAGGTCTCTAAGAAGTATAATTTTAGGGAGCTGTCACCTTTTAATTATAAAGTTAATAAAAGAAACATGCATCCCTTATTTTTAAATGCAAACACATAAAATTAAATATGGAAAGAACTACCCACTACATCTGTTCATTCTCACTTCGGAAGGCAACTACACTATGTAAACACACACACCACAACAAACACGACATATAAAGGAGATGGTTTTCTTCACAAAAATGGGATTATTCTATATCCATTGTTCTGCAACTTGCTTTTGTCACTTAACAAAATATCATAGGCAGGGGTGTAACACTGATAACACAGCTTACCAATGAATAGCTTCTACTCTGCCATCAGACTGCCTGAATTCAAACCTCAGCTCTACCATTTAGTACTATGAGATCTGGAAAGTTACTTAACTTTGCTAAAGTCTATTTTTTTTCTCTGTAAAATAGGGATATATTGGGTTGGCCAAAAGGTTAAGTTCAAGTTTGTCCGTAACACCTTACATAACCAATCTTTTGGCCAATCCAAACAATAATGCTTATCTCTTAGGATTTGGAGACAATGAAAGAGTCAAAAGATACACAATGTCCCTAACTAACTGTGTATGGTATGTATATACTGAGTGCTATTAATCATATATGTGACTAACATTGCATGTCTGCTCAGTCGCCTCTGACTCCATGGACTGTAGCTCACTGGGCTCCTCTGTTCATGGGATTACCCTGGCAAGAATACTGGAGTGGGTTGCCATTTCCTTCTCCGGGGGATCATGCTTCCCTGGTAGCTCAGAGGTTAAAGTGTCTGCCTGCAATGCAGGAGAACTGGGTTTGACCCCTGGGTCGGGAAGATCCCCTGGAGAAGGAAATGGCAACCCACTCCAGTATTCTTGCCTGGAGAATCCCATAGACAGAGGAGCCTGGTGGGCTACAGTCCACGGGGTCGCAAAGAGTCGGACACAACTGAGCGACTTCACTTCACTTCACTTCTTCTCCAGGGGATCTCCCTGACAAAGGGATCCAGCCTGCATCTCCTGAATCTCCTGCATTGGCAGGCGGATTCTTAACCACTTTGTCTCCCAGGAACAGCAACAGTGACACCTAGGAAGTCCTGAGTAACATTAACCATCTAGTTTCTTTAAAGACTGTGAGATATTAAGTAATGTGAATTCACTAACACTTGTTTCATTAACTCACCTATTGTGAATATTTAGGTTGCTTTCTCTGTGGTTTGTTTAATTTGTATTGTTGTATTTGGCATTAGAAGCAATGCTACAATCAAAATGTGTGTACGTATCTTTGTGCTATACATAGATGACTATCTTTAATGGACAGATTTGTATAAGTGGAATTACTGAATAAAGACATGAAGATTTTCAGTTCTTATAGAGACTACCAAAAGGTCTATGCTGATTACACTCTCACTCTCAGAGTATGTGTTGGTCTTCTTCATGTGTCTTGTTAATATATATATATATATGTATGTGTATATATTTTTTTAATATTGCAGAATTTTTCTGTACTCTTCAAAGTTTCTTTCAGCTGCTCTAATAATCAAATCAGCATGAGATAAATTAATGGGAAAATCAAATTTAATTTCATTTGTATGAAAACTTCATGTACATGACAGGGTCAGAGATCTCACACACATGGGAGGTTAAAAGATAGAAAGGTCCAATGAGGTCTATGTACCATCCTGAGCTAAGGATTGCTATAGAAGTCTGGGGCTCTCAAGAACAGCAGAGTCATCCACAAGACAATAAGAAGAGCAGATGTTGGGTGGTTGGATGTTTGTCCTGCCATACAGATGGGACCACTTAGATAAAATTTCTCTCTGGTAATAAATCTTCCACTTCAATTCTAAATAGTAAAGCGAGGAACAGCAGTTTTTCTTGAGTCCAGTGGGTCTCAGTTGACTTGAGTTCAAATTAATCTCCAGCCAAAATGATCTGGGGAAACCTGTTCTGAACCTCTACACAATCTCACAGGTATAAATTGTAATTCAGTCTAATTTCTGTTTTCTGATTACCAGTGAGGTTGAACTTCTCCTTATAAGTTTTGTTTGGTAAATGTGTTGCTGATATTTTCTCTGAGTCAATAGTTTATATTTTAGCTTTCCTTATGGTCTCTTTTGGAGTAGTGTTCTCATCTCTGAGTACTGTCATTCATGCCTCAATATTTTATTTCTTTCTTGGGATGGCAACCCCATTCTGAGACTATAAAATATTCTCTTTTATTTTTAGCTAATTATTTTATGGTTTAAATTTTTTTACTCTTAAATTGTTCATTCATATGAACTTTATTTATGTATAAGTGAGATACTGTAGAAATCTAGCCTTATTTTTTCAAAACGTTGAGCCAATTGTCATCAGTATTACTTTTTAAATAGTCCTTCCTTTCTCCATTGCTATGAAATAAATCTTTATTATGTATTCATTTCCGTATAGAGTTAGCTATATGTATATGTGTAAAACAGGTATGTAAAATTCTTTATGTTGAACCATTATTGATTTGTTTTTCTGTGTGTATAATTATCTTTCTATTTTTCATTATGCCATGCTGATTTTTGGTTAGAAAATTTCTCCATCATTATTCCATTTTTTCAGTTGTTTTTCTTTGTCCATTATACCCCTAGATAAATTTTAGAATGGCCTTTTCAAATCCCATTAAATATTCCCCTGGGGTGTTATTAGTGAATTGAATTTCCTTGGCTTGAGAAAATTTTACTTTTTTCAGCTTCATTGAGGTTTCACATATAACAATGTACATTTAAGGTATACAACATGGTGATTTGATCCACTTACATGTCTCAAAATGATTAACACAGGAGGTTTAATTAACATACCCATCACCTCGCATTATTACCATTTTTATTTGGGAGATCAGAACATCTAAGATCCACTCCCTTAAGCAGAATGGTGATTACTAGGGGCTGAAGGGTTGGGGAATTGGGCATTAGCACCTTTCAAGTATATAATACTATAGTGCTAACTTTAGTCACCAGGCTATACATTAGATCCACAGCTATTTCTTCTTGTAATTGGAAGTTTGTACCTGTTAATTGACATCTGCCATTTCTCTCAGCTCCCAGCACCTGGCAACCACCACAATACTCTCTGTTTCTATAAGCTTGTGCTTTTTAGAGTCAGCCATTAGGAAAAAGGAAACCCTGCCATTCACAACATGAATGGAACTGGAGGGCATTTTGCTAAATGAAAGAGTCAGAGAAAGATAAATAATTGTATGATAAAACTTATATGTGGAATCTAAGAATTAGCATTTTTAAATAGTGAATCTCCCATTTTTAGCAATATTCCTAAAATTTATTCTATTTATTCAGATCCTCATCTTGTGTTCTGTTATAGTCTCCTCATATAGCTCTTCACCATTTCTTTTTCCCCTCTTCAGGTATACCCTAAACATTTTTCAGATTTTCTTACCATTTTCAGTTGTAACCTTTTTTTCCATTACATATTTCTACCATGAAATAGTATTTTTTTTTTCCGGCAACCATTTATTGCTGAATAAATAAATAATAAGAGCTACATTTGGTTTATTTATTTATGTATTTATTTTTGGCTGCTTGGGCCGTCATTACTGTGCACGGGCTTCCTCTAGTGGTGGCAAGCAGGGCCGACTCTCCAGTTGCAGCACACAGGCTTCTCATTGCGGTGGCTTCTCTTGTTGCTGAGCAGGGCCTCTAAGGCGCACAGGTTTCAGTAATTGCAGCATGCGGGCTCAGCAGCTGTGGTACATGGGCTTAGTTGCTCCACAGTATGTGGGATCCTCTTCGACTAGGGATGGAACCTATGTCCCCTGTATTGGCATGAAGATTCTTAACCACTGACCACCAGGGAAATCCCAGGAAGAGTATTAATATTTGTATATTTATTTGGTACTAGGCAACTTTGCTGAAATCTACGCAGGATTGGTAAGTTTTCAGATGACTGTCTTGGATTTCTTTAGATATACAATCAAACTACTTAAAAATAATGACAAGTTTAATTTTTCTAATGTTTACGCCATCTGTTTCTTCCATTTTACTTTTTCCCTGGGTCAGACTATCATCTGAACAGTGTAGCTTAATAGTGGTAACACAGATCATTCTTGCTGGTCTTTCCCATGACACTAGTGAGAATGGGGCCCTTACATACAGCATTTGAATTTCCTATAATATTAGAATGTTTAGAACAAGAATTTCATACTTTCTTAATCAGAAAATTCAGTGAAAAGATTAATCTTGGTAATATAGGCCATTCCTGATAATGTAACTATTTGGAGTGGCATCCCTGAACCAAAAACCTAGAATCTGAGCATCAACATGTTAGACAAATGGAAATGCTTAAATAAACATTAAGCAGGTTTTTGCTCCAAAGCCATAAAAAATTCTCATCTGAATTCTGTGAATACTGAGAAGCATAGATGAAATTCAATGCTCACTTTTGTCCCACCACCACCACCACCTCTGGACATATGAACAGGAGAAGATCCAAATGAGAGGACCTCATTCATTGGGACCTCTTTAATGAAAGCATCCTGATTCAAGGTAGGACCCAGCAGACTTTTCCCCTACAACAAGAAGAAAAAAAGGCAGGGAGGGGTGAGGGAGATGATTAGGGATGTTGGTCAAGCAAAAACCTAAAACAACCTAACAATCTTTCAAAAGAGAACTCAAAAAAATTATGCTCCATAGATGTTTCTAAGAACACTTGGGGAAGCTTATCTTCTCATTCAGGGAGTACCTTATAATTGTTTACCTTTCACCTTTTTGGATTTTATCCCCTGATCTCTGTAGTTTCTTGCAATAAGTATTGTTTAAAACCCTAACAAAAAGCAGTGGGCTTCCTTTTTTTTAATAGGCTGGGGGTTAGGAAAGAGCCATCTTCATCAAATTTCCCTTCATGTCTCTCCCACAGCACCTCCAAACCCTGACCAGGGGTCAAGGACATGGAGATGAAGAACTACAGCAGCAGCACTGCAGACTTTATCCTCCTGGGCATCTCTTCCAACCCCCAGATGCAGAAACCCCTCTTTGCTGTCTTCCTTGTCATGTACCTGGTCACCCTGGTGGGGAATGGACTCATCATCCTGGCCATCCACTCTGACTCCCGGCTCCACACCCCTATGTACTTTTTCCTCAGCAACCTGTCCTTCATGGATATCTGCTTCACAACAGTCATTGTGCCCAACATGCTGGTGAACCTACTCTCAGAGACAAAGTTTATCTCCTACGTGGGGTGCCTCGTCCAGATGTACTTCTTCATGGCCTTGGGGAACACTGACAGCTACCTGCTGGCCTCGATGGCCATAGATCGGCTGGTAGCCATCTGCAACCCCTTCCATTATGGTGTGGTCATGAGCCCACGGCATTGCCTCCTCCTGTTGCTGGGTTCGTGCACCATCTCTCACCTGCATACCTTGCTGCGTGTGCTCCTCATGTCCCGCCTGTCTTTCTGTGCCTCCCACGTCATCAAGCACTTCTTTTGTGATACCCAGCCTGTGCTCAAGCTCTCCTGCTCTGACACTTCATCCAGCCAGTTGGTGGTCATGACCGAGACCCTGGCTGTCATTGCCACCCCTTTCCTGTGCATTCTCTTCTCCTACCTGAGAATCATCATCACTGTGCTCAAAATCCCTTCTGTGGCTGGGAAGTGGAAGGCCTTCTCCACCTGTGGCTCCCACCTCACTGTGGTGGTTTTCTTCTATGGAAGTATCATCTATGTCTACTTTAGGCCACTGTCCATGTACTCAGTGGTGAAGGACCGGGTAGCCACAGTTATGTACACAATAGTGACACCCATGTTGAACCCTTTCATCTACAGCCTGAGGAACAAAGATATGAAGAGGGGTTTAAGGAAATTAAGAGACCAAGGTTACTCATAGAAGAAATAACAAGATTAAAAGTCATTACTGGGTGATGACCTAAGAGATGATTTGGTAATCTTTGCTTTGTACCCATTTTTCACTTGGTACCCAAAGAGATGATAAGAGGTGCTGTTGAATCACAGTAAGAGTATTGAACTGGAAACCAGATCACCCAGTCTCTATAGATGACCTTGACCAGATACATGTTCAATACCAAGCTAGTACTGCTAAGAATTTTGATTTCAGGAAAACAGTTTCTGCTACCCATATAGTGGGGAAAAGTTATCGGCAAGTAATTCCGTCATAAGCTTGACAATGAGTGAGTGAGTGAAGTCGCTCAATCGTGTCCGACTCTTTGCGATCCCATGGACCGTAGCCCACCAGGCTCCTCCATCCATGGAATTTTCTAGGCAAGGGTACTGGAGTGGGTTGTCATTTCCTTCTCTAGGGGATCTTCTGGACCCAGGGATCAAACCCAGATCTCCCACATTGCGGGCAAACGCTTTACCATCTGAGCCACCAGAGAATCCCCTATAGTGGGGCAAAGTTATTGGCAAGTAATTCTCTCATAAGCTTGACAATAGTCAGTATTTAAGGAACTGTAAAATTCTATTACTATTTATAAGACATTACATGGACTTCATAAATTTGGACAAAAGAAATCTAATAGAAAGAAGAAATGGACAGAGTATTCCAAATAATGGAAACCATCCAAGCAGGTAGAGGCAAGAAACATTGTGAAAATGTCCATAATATATGAATTGATCTACAGAGTCACTGAAATTTCTATGAAATTCTAAAATCCCAATTACTCTTTTAAAGAAATAGACAGCAAAATCCTAAAATTCATATGGAACTATAAAGGACTCAAAATGTCAGAACAATCTTGAGAATAAAAAACAAAGCTAGAGGCCTCACACTTCATGATTTCAAAATATATTACAAAGCCACAGGAATCAAAATAGTATAGTATTGGCATAAAGACCAATGGAACAGAATAAAGAACCCAGAAATAAAACAAAGTACATACCATCAACTAATTTTCAACAGAGTCATCAAGAATATACAATCAAGAGAGGGAAGTCTCTTTAATAAACAGAGTTGTTCTAGTCTCATTGAAAATGCCATTGGTATCTGTATATTGCTTTGGGTAGTATGGACATTTTAACAATATGAATTCTTCTAGTCCATGAGTACCATATATCTTCACATTTGTTTGTGTCATCTTTAAAATTCCTTTCATGAATACTTCTCAAGTATATGTCTTTCATCTTCTTGGTTAAATTTCTTCCTAGGTATTTTATTCTTTTTGATGCAATTAACGTAGGATTATTTTCTTAATATGTCTTTCTAACAGTTTGTTGTTAGTGTACAGAGAAGAAACAGATTTCTACATATTGATTTTGTATTTAAGATAAACTCAGTTTGGTTTTAGTACTTCTGTGGTTTTATTAATTTTGTTTATATACCCATAATCTCTCTAACCTCATCTTCATCTAATAAACTGTTGTTTTGAAATCAGATATTTTTGTTGCCCCTATATGGAAACTCAGTAAGAAGGAAGTATACTTAGAACAGACTTTTGGACTCTATGGGAGAAGGCAAGGGTGGGATGATCTGAGAGAACAGCATCGAAACATGTATATTATCAAGTGTGAAACAGATCGCCAGTCCAAGCTGGATGCATGAGACAAGTGCTCAGGCCTGGTGCACTGAGATGACCCAGAGGGATGGGATGGGGAGGGAGGTGGGAGGGGGGTTCAGGATGGGGAACACATGTAAATCCATGGCTGATTCATGTCAATGTGTGGCAAAAACCACTACAATGTTGTAAAGTAATTAGCCTCTAACTAATAAAAATAATTGGAAAAAAAGAGAAGAAAATATACTTTATCTTGTTTGATAATAATGTTAGTATTTTTTAATTTTTCATAACTTCTCTTTCAAAATCTTATTGAAATCTCTAAGTATTTTATAATTTAAGTTTTAAAAATATTTGTTAGATTTTAATATTCTATTTACATTTTTCTTATATTTTCTTATTCTTAATAGTTGGCTGAAATTGGATCATTGGCTCAAAAGAAGAAGATACAAGAAAATTCACTTTCTCAACCCACAACTGCACTATCTACATTTTTTTCCATTTATTTTTATTAGTTGGAGGCTAATTACTTTACAATATTGTAGTGGGTTTTGTCATACATTGACATGAATCAGCCATGGAGATCGGAATGCACTATCTACATTTAAAACTACTAAAACAAATGAAACTGGCATATTAGAAGTTTTCTGAATCATGAAAGGGAGAAGTCTACCCCAGAGAAATTGGGTAACCCTATAAATAAGAAATTTAAAAATGACAAACTATCTGTTCTTTGACTTTATAAATATTAATGTCTTATATTATTGCCATATAAAACAAGTAGTATTTTGATGCCAGTTAAGTTGCAACATTGTTTTAAGTCCAATTGTTTGGCATTTAATGAAAAAGGAAGTGAATATTTTAAACATGAATATTAGGAGCACTCTGGGTTAAAATTTGTATTATGTATACTTTACTACAATAAAAAAGTCAAAATTGCTTTTTATAGTCCTTCAAACTGGAAATGAGAAAGCAATTAAAGCATCTTACAGGCTAACTAAACTTTTTGCTGGTTAAGTACATACAGCAGTTGAGAAGCAAATCCTGTTCCAACTGACACGGCTGAATGCCTGCTGGATAAAAAGCCAGTAAAAAGAACCCCAGCTCCGTCATTCTCTGATACAGTAACTCATCAAATTGAAGATTTTGCTGCAAACATTAAGACTGAGGTTCTATCTGGACTGCAGAATTGCACTTTAGCCTTAAAAATGGATGAAACTAATATGCTACAAGATGGATGAACCTTGAAGACTCAAGTGAAATAAGCCAGATACAAAAGGGCAAATACTCTATGATTCCACTAATAAGAGATACTTAGAATCTTCAAACTCATAGACAAAAGGTAGAACAATAGTTTCCAGGGGCTGGAGAGAGGGAGCAATGGAGAGTTCTTGCTCAATGGGTACAGAGTTTCCGTGTAGGATAAAAAGCTCTGGAGATGATGGTGATGATGGTTGCATCAGAGTGTGAATGTACTTACTGCCACTTAATACATTTTAAAATGGTTACAATAGCAAACGTTATGTAATGTATAGTTTTTTTAGTGTTTGTTTTAATGGACGGATTGATAAGTGTGGTTGTATTAGCACCAACTAATCTGCAAAGAACTTCTTTTTTTTTAATTTTATCCCCAAATATATAATTTTCAACAGACATCAGTATGCACATTCAATCCAGATTACCTTTACAGATGATTTAAAACACAGATATACCAGTTTCTGAGAACCCTGCACCTTCTAAGTGAATGTTAAGCATTAAAAGTCATGATATCAATACAAAAATAAATAAAAGATATCTGATTCACCAGGTTATTACATTCTAAACCTTCAGTATTAAAATACAATTTTTCCATGTTATTAATTTTCTGTAAAAGAATCTCAGTTTCTAGAAAAGCTGTTTTCAGAAATCGTTACACTGGTCAGACTCAGTTGTTTGGTAACATCATATAAATATTTAGCTGATCAATTAGGAATGATAAAAAGTCGCTCTTTCTGTGTTCTTCCTCTTCCGTGTTTATATTCTCAATTCTCTGTAAGCTTCAATAGGAGGAAAAAGATAAATTAAATATAAACAACTTGTGTACTGACTGCAATATTTTTTTTAATTATTTATTTTTTAACTTTACAACATTGTATTGGTTTTGCCATACATTGACTTGAATCTGCCATGGGTGTACATGTGTTCCCCATCCTGAATCCCCCTCCTAACTTCCTCCCCATCCCATCCCTCTGGGTCATCCCAGTGCACCAGCCCCGAGCATCCTGTATCATGCATCGAACCTGGACTGGCGATTCGTTTCACATATGATAATTTACATGTTTCAATGTCATTCTCCCGTATCATCCTGCCCTCGCCCTCTCCCACAGAGTCCAAAAGACTGTTCAGTACATCTGTGTCTCTCTTGCTGTCTTGCATACAGGGTTATCGTTACCATCTTTCTAAATTCCATATATATGCATTAGTATACTGTTATGGTGTTTTTCTTTCTGGCTTACTTCACTCTGTATGATAGGCTCCAGTTTCATCCACCTCATTAGAACTGATTCAAATGTATTCTTTTTAATGGCTGAGTAATATTCCATTGTGTATATGTACCACAGCTTTCTTATCCATTCATCTGCTGATGGGCATCTAGGTTGCTTCCATGTCCTGGCTACTATAAACAGTGCTGCGATGAACATTGGGGTACATGTGTCTCCTTCAATTCTGGTTTCCTCAGTGTGTATGCCCAGCAGTAGAATTGCTGGGTCGTATGGCAGTTCTATTTCCAGTTTTTAAGGAATCTCCACACTGTTCTCCATAGTGGCTGTACTAGTTTGCATTCCCACCAACAGTGTAAGAGGGTTCCCTTTTCTCCACACCCTCTCCAGCATTTATTACTTGTAGACTTTTGGATAGCAGCAATTCTGACTGGCATGAAGTGGTACCTCATTGTGGTTTTGATTTGCATTTCTCTCATAATGAGTGATGTTGAGCATCTTTTCATGTGTATGTTAGCCATCTGTATGTCTTCTTTGGAGAAATGTCTGTTTAGTTTGCAAAGAACTTTTATATGAAGACCTGAACTCTTCTCTTGATACATTCTCCTCCACATCTTGGGAGAAGCCCCAGGCTTTCTCTATACATTTGCCTGTCTCCTTAACAAACACTAGAACAACAAGCAACTAATTATCTGGAATGCTAAGAAAAACACTGCCATGGTAGCCTGAGTTTCCTTGGTTTCCACTGACAGGTCCTACTTCTCTCCAAGCATAGTGTTTAATGAGCTCCCTGGGGTTTATAACTGGGGAGGCTGCCTGGCCTCTTGGGATGAAGTCATGTGCAGGACAGTCAGGTACTCCCAAGTCACCATCCTATCCCTTAACATCTGAGGAACCTGAAGGAGTCAGGTGGTGGATAGTTGGGGATGGGAGAAAGGTTCATGATTCCAGTGCCAGGGGCTACACAGAGGAGTCACCTCTCAGGAGGGAGAAGAGTAGCCACTTCAGGGATTCATAACTTCATCTCTAGGCTGCGGCAACCATCACAGACACTCAGTATTGCGGTCTTGACACCTTTCTCCAGAATCTGGGGCTTTTTCCTTTTATTAGCCTGATATGAACATTCCTTCTATGCCTCAAGCCCTCTAATCCACCTCTAGACATCATGGTCAAGAGGGCTGAGGAGAAGCTACTAGGACCCCACCCTCCGCCAAAGACCACCCTGGAGGTCACCATCCCTTATCTGAGTAAGTAGCTTGTATCTTCAACCATATTCAACCTGGAATATGTCTACCTTGAAGGGTCAGAAACATTAAAGCCCTCCTATCTGATACATTCATTTTTACAATGAAGGAAAACAAGTTGCCCAATTACATGCAGCAAGTTAATGCCATAGTTGGGCTACAAGACAGGTCATCTGCTCCTCATCAACCTGCATCCCTTATTTCTTTATCTGAGAACCTCAAACTTCACACACCTCTGTCTCCCTTCTCCATTCACAAAAAGGAGGAGGACTGGCTATGAATGAGTGAAACTCCAAGCAAAGGAATCAACTCTTTCAGAGGAAGAATGTAGCTGCACTGAAGCTGATGGGCCAAAGTTCAGCTTCCATCATTCCAGCCTGCCTTCAGAATGTCCCCAAAGTCAGTCTTATATCAAAGAAAAGTCTTCCTCAAGGTAGGCTGCTTTACCACAGCCTCAGAGCAGCACAGGGACACCACCTCAAGAGCTTCCTGAGTGAAATCTGAAACCAGCCCTGCCCCCATCCCCACCCATACATGGAGGGCCGGGAGAGAAGAAAGAGGCAGATGGATGGGTAGGTGGCAGTTTACTAGTAAGCCAGGGAACTTACAAGGTTTTCTTGCGTGACCTTAAGTGTAGGACATCTCTGCACCTGCCTGCCAGAATCTTAACAGTTTATACAGAGGCCTTAACTGGTTAAGTCTGTGTATCAACAAATGATCCCAACACATCTTGCTCTCTAAGGCCATCTCCTTAGAACAATCCTATTGTGGGAACAGTAGGCAGAGTGTAATTGCCAAGGAAATGTTGGGGGAGGAGCGTTTGATTGCCCAGGTTCAGCTCCAAGAGCCAAGCAGCAGTCACATCCTCCCAATGACCTTTTCCAACTTCTGGACTGTCACACTAGTCCTGCAGCTCACTGATGGTACAGCCCTAAATGACCAACTTCATTCTTGAAGCTTCAACTGTTGTTGTTCAGTCACTAAGTCATGTCTGACTCTTTGTGACCCCATGGACTATAGCAGACCAGGCTTCCCTGTCCTTCCTTCACCATCTCCCAGAGTTTGCTCAAACTCCTGTCCATTGATTCGGTGATGCCATCCAACCATCTCATCCTCTGTCACCCCCTTCTTCTCATGCCCTCAACCTTTCGTAGCATCAGGATCTTTTCCAATGAGTTGGCTCTTCACATCAGGTGACCAAAGTATTGGAGTTTCAACTTTAACATCAGTCCTAGCGTCAATTTGCAAAGGCTTCAATTGGCCCTCTGCTAATTGATCATGTAGAATATAATTTGATTTTGAAACTTTTCTTTAGCACTGAAAGCTTGTCTTCAAAATTATCTATCCTTTGTAAAAGAATCTGTAAAACACATGAAGGCAGAATTTTTCTAGGTAAAGTGGAAGAATCCTGGGACTCCTGGGTCTGTCTGTTCACACTATGCCTCACCAGTGACCTGTCTGTCACATGGGAGTATCAGCCATGGGGTGAAGAAAGAACAGGATGAAAGATGTGGAGAGAGGATTTGAAGCTGTGTCCTGGGGGAGGGCCAGAGGAGGTAAGAGACAGATGATATGGAAAAGGGAAGCTGTCCTCTTCTCCACCCCTCCCATTGTCTCAGCTCAGAAACAGCCTGCTTTGGTACCAAGGGTGATATGTAGAAATAATGATAAGAGCTGGGGAGCTGATAGTCTATTACCCCACATCAAACAGCTTTTGAATAAGTGAAAAATATTGCATGAAGAAAGGTCATCTGGCTTTGCTGAGGCACCTGAAACCACACTCAGTGACACTCACAGCCCAGTGACCTGGGCTGGTTGTCAGTACCAAGCCCCTTAATTTATCTGTCACTGAAGCAGGAAAGACTCTATGAAGCAGGAAGCCCACTAGAATCTCTGTTCCTTCCCCTTCTCTGACCAGGAAATTCTCATACCTCCCATTCTGCAGCTCTCCGTGTTTTGATCTTGTTCCCCTTTCAGTGGTTATCTCACTATTTTACACACAATCACATGCTCCCTCACTTTCTTTCTTTTTTTTTTTTTTTCTCTCCCTCACTTTCTTTTACCCTAACCAGCTTAACCAGTTATTATATATTAAGTATGAGAATTATTGGGCTTCCCTGGTGCCTCAGTGGTGAAGAATGCACTTGCAAATGCAGGAGAAGCAGGTTCAATCCATGGGTCAGAAAGATCCCCTGGAGAAGGAAATGGAAGCCCACTCCAGTATTCTTGCCTGGAAAATCCCATGAAGAGAGGAACCTGGTGGGCTACAGACCATGGGGTCACAAAAACAGTCAGACATGACTTAGAGACTAAACAACATGAGAATTATGACTTTTCATTGTTTTTTATATTACTTCTATCATTACATATTATTTATATAATTAGTACAAATTTTATAGCACATACTCTTGAACAAAGCACTTTTCACTCCTTTTCGAAGACATGTTCACTCATTTGATGCCCAGAACATTCTGATGGAAATAGGCATTGTACTTCCATTTTTTCATGAGAAAAATAAACTAGGCACAAAAACTTTTCAGGGGAAGCAACTGGTAGGTAACTAAACCAGGAGTAGAACCCAAATCCTGTACTATTTCCATTAATTCTCCTGATCCAAAGAATATGATTCAGGTCCCTATGCAACACGTCCCAGTCATTCAAGGTGTTGTCAAAGTTGCTTATTCTGAATTTGTGTGCACTCAGTCACCAAGTTGTGTCAGAGTCTTTTGGGACCCCATGGACTGTAGCCCACCAGACTCCAATGTCCATGGGATTTCCCAGGCAAGAATACTGGAGTAAGTTGCCATTTCCCTCTCTGGGGGATCTTCCCAACCCAGGGATCAAACCCATGTCTCTTACGTCTCCTGCATTGGCAGGCAGAGTCTTTACCACTGAGCCACCTGGGAAACCCATTCTGAGTTTACTCTGCAAATGAAGTCTGCAAGTACTTCATAAGGAGAGAATTAGTATGGTTTAACGGCTAAGAACAGAATCCTGAAACAAAACTGCTCTGGGTTGGAATTATAACCACTTACTTATTATATAATCTTGGGCAAGTTATTGAATATCTCTTAATGGTTCTGTAACTGCTTCTTCATCTGTATAGTGTGGGAGTTCTTAGGTGGATTACATCATCATACAGTGCCTAGCATATAGTAAATACTTTCATTGTGTTCAGTATTTTTTTTCTTTTAAAGTCTGTTTATTGTTCTTTTTTTTAATTGAAAGATAATTGCTTTATAGGATTTTGCTGTTTTCTGTCAAACCTCAACATGAATCAGCCATAGTATATACATATCCCCTCCCTTTTGAACCTCCCTCCCATTTCCCTCCCCATCCCACCCCTCTAGGTTGATACAGAGCCCTTTTCCTGAGCCATATAGCAAGTTCCCATTGACTATCTACTTTACATATGATAATTTAATCTTCCATGTTACTCTTTCCATACATCTCACCCTCTCCTCCCCTCTCCCCATATCTATTCTCTATGTCTGTTTTTCCATTGCTGCCCTGTAAATAAGTTCTTCAGTACCATTCTTCTAGATTCCATTTATGTGTGTTAGAATATGATACTTATCTTTCTCTTTCTGACTCATTTCACTCTGTATAATAGATTCTAGGTTCATCCACCTCATGAGAACTGACTCAAAGGCATTCCTTTTTATGACTGAGTAATATTCCATTGTGTATATGTACCACAACTTCTTTATCCATTCATCTGTTGATGGACATCCAGGTTGCTTCCATGTTCTAGCTATTGTAAATAGTGCTGCAATGAACAATGGGATGCATGTGTCTTTTTCAATTTTGGTTTCCTCAGGGTATAAGCCGAGGAGTGGGATTGCTGAGTCATACTGTGGTTTTATTCCTAGTTTTTTAAGGAATCTCCATGCCATCTTCCATAGTGACTGTATCAATTTACATTCCCACCAGTGGTGCAAAAGCATTCCCTTTTCCCCACACCCTCTCCAGCATTTGTTGTTTGTAGACTTTTTGATGATGGCCATTCTGACCGGTGTGAGGTGATATCTCATTGTGATTTTGATTTGCATTTCTCCAATAATGAGCAATGTTGAGCATCTTTTCATGTGTTTGTTAGCCATCTGTATGTCTTCTTTGGAGAAATGTCTGTTTAGGTCTTTTTCCCACTTTTTGATTGGGTTGTTTGTTTTTCTGGTGTTGAGTTGTGTGAGTTGCTTGTATATTTTGGAAATTAATCCTTTGTCAGTTGTTTCATTTGCTATTATTTTCTCCCATTCTGAGGGTTGTCTTTTCACCTTGCTTATAGTTTCCTTTGCTGTCCAAAAGCTTTTAAGTTTAATCAGTACTTTTTAACCACAAGGATACAATGGTGAACTGGGTAATACAATGTTGAATAGCCAATCAGATCCCTGGAAGATGTCCTTGGAGAAGTAATACCCTGGCCCTCTCCTATGTCAATCAGGTCTCCTAATAGGAGAAATCATCTTGATCGAAAGCACTTTGGGGAGAAAAAGATGCTACAGGAACCTATGCCATAGTATCTTAGGAAAGTGCCAAGAGAGACGCAGACTGTAGGGATCCTTTCCAATGATGCAGAGAATTTCATTTAAGAGCTTGAAACATTAAAAAAAAATTAGTTCTCAGTGTCCTTGGGTGTAGACTTCTTCTCACCCATCTTTTATATATCTTTTTCACTCTTTATCACTGAGAGACATCTGCAGATTACTTCCTGTGTTCGCTTCTGGAAATAATCCTGATTGTAGGAAAGGTGGACAGTAGGAACCCAAGTCCAGGCACAGAATGACTGACTCAGCCTCAGGTAGTTCTGGCTGATAACCAGGATCTGATCCTGGGTGTGAGGGCTGATAGTTGATTGCTGAGCTTATTCCACTGCAGCTGAGTCTCCACCTTTATAATTGCTGAGCAGAGAGACAATTCATTTCCGACAGGGGTCCTGCTTTTTTCTCTGGCTCCTCTGTGCCAGTTTTCAGATTAGAATCCAGCTCCTGAAGGCCAGAACCTTGCTATCCAGTCCTCTCACTGTTTTCTGCCAGCCTACTTACTACATTTATATAGTTCCTATGCTCAGATGACAATTTATGACTCGACTCACCTCTGATCTACTGTCAATACACTCACCTGTTACTTCCATGATGACTTCCTAATTACCACCCAACTGAATGAAATAAAAAGTTTAACCCAACCAAACAGGTGCTCTCTCCTGATGCCAGAAAGTGGTCTTCCCCTATGCCACACAACTCCAGAAACTGGTTCTGTCCCCATACCAAAAATTTCATCTCCTGGAGGGTCATAAACTTTCCAATTACATGGCACTCATAAAGTGATTGTTACTCAAACCCCCAAATGCATTTCACAAACTTTTCCCAAAGAGAGTCGAGCTAGGAAAACCATCTGTAGGATGTATATGTTTTCTCATGGAGAAGTTAAGGTATTCTAATATTTGTTTTTAGGAAATCAAAAAGAATTCCTGTCCAAAACAGAACAGCCTGAGGAGGTAAATTTCATACTTTCTGTCTTTATGGATGAAGGTAATAAAAGTCCAGGAGGTGGCATTGTGCCCTGTTCAGTCAGTGAGAGCCAGGGTGGAAAGCCAGACATGTGTGACACTAAAATCCATATGCCTGTTGACTATACCAGCCACTCATCAGAATTTAGAACTGGAGATTCCAAGCCAGGACTCATGCCTAGCATTCCTTTAGATTTTCCACTAGGGGGACAGCAATGACAAGAGGAAACCAGAGTCACATCACTGAATTCCTCCTTCTGGGACTGACCAGTGACCCCAAACAGCAGGTGTGGCTCTTTGCCAGCTTCCTGGCTATGTACCTGGTCAATGTGGGTGGCAACTCAGTCATCATTGCAGCTATCCAAGGGGATGTCCGCCTCCACACCCCCATGTACTTCTTCCTCTCCAACCTGTCTTTTGTGGACATCTGCTTTACAAACGTCATTGTGCCAAGGATGCTGGCAAACATGCAGAGCAAGAGCAAGAAGGTCCCCTTCATCCAGTGCCTGACCCAGATGTATTTCTTTGTGGCCTGTGCAATCACTGACAGCTTCCTCCTGGCTGCCATGGCCTTGGACCGCTATGTGGCCATCTGCCACCCACTACATTACACCACCACCATGAACCCCAGACGCTGCCTCCAGCTCGTGACAGCATCCTGGCTGGTGTCCCACCTCCACTCACTCACCCACACCGTCCTCATGGCCCGCCTCTCCTTCTGTGGGCCCAACATCATCCACCACTTCTTCTGTGATGTCCAGCCTCTGCTGATGCTCTCCTGCTCTGACACCTCTGTCAACGAGCTCTTGGCCTTCACAGAGGGCTCCTTTGTGATCATGAGTCCCTTCATCTTCATTATCGTCTCTTATGTCTATATCACCCGTGCTGTTCTGAGAGTCCCTTCTGGGAGAGGCAGGTACAAGGTCTTCTCCACCTGTGGGTCCCACCTCACGGTTGTGGCATTATACTATGGGACTGCCATCTCAGTGTACATCCGCCCCTCATCCACCTACTCAGTGACAAAGAACCGGGTGGTCACTGTCATTTACACTGTGGTAATCCCCATGCTAAACCCTTTTATCTATAGCCTTAGGAACAGGGACATGAAGCAAGCCTTGAGAAAGCTGGCTAGGAGAGAAGAACAGAATAAGCATTGAAGACAGAATGAGAAGGTAGTCTGAAACTGCATCAATATCTCATCCCTCATCAAACTTCTTCCCATCTATTCATTTACTTACATTGATATAGACTTACAGTTTCCTGCTTTGCCCAGTGAGTTATAAGCTATTACTTCTGTGCCTGTTGATGTTTCCACCATTCTCTGAGCACTTTCTTGCCTTCTATCACGTCAAGATATTCCAGACTCATCTTGCACTTTCTCTACTCCAGTCCTGAAATGAGCCATTTCTCTAAAAGCCAGGTTTCCCAACATGGATGTCAGCTTCACTCTGTGAAGACTCTCATAGTGAGGCAGGGGATAAATGGACCCCAGGCTGAGAAGCTGAAATCTATCCCTTGTGGACAGATACTCCAGGATAAAGATAATGGCGGGAGCAGTTCAGTTCCATTCAGTTGCTCAGTTGTGTCCGACTCTTTGTGACCCCACTGACTGCAGCACACCAGGCTTCCTTGTCCATCACCAATTCCCAGAGCTTACTCAAACTCATGTCCATCAAGTCGGTGATGACATCCATACAACCATCTCATCTTCTGTCGTCCCCTTCTCCTCCTGCCTTCAATCTTTCCCAGCATCAAGGTTTTTCCAAGGAGTCGGTTCCTCACATCATTTGGCCAAAGTATTGGAGCTTCAGCATCAGTCCTTCCAATGAATATTCAGGACTGATTTCCTTTAGGATCGACTGGTTGGATCTCCTTGCAGTCCAAGGGACTCTCAAAACTCTCAAGAGGAAGGAGTAGCTGAATCCTGCTTTGATAAGAGATAAAGAGACCACATATTTCTCATTCTTGAGGTCAAGGAGACCTTCCAAATTACACATGTGCAGAAAGGTTCCTCGGGGGTCAGAGAAGGGAAGGGACACCAGATAGTAATATGTTTTATTAACATCCCAGAAACCCTTGTGCTGGAATCCATCTTGGCTGAAAGATGCACATGACACAGAAGAGGGCCCTGAGTCAGACCAAATATGTACTCAGAGCCAGAAAAAGCAAGATGAATGGCCAGAGGAAACCTGAAGAACTGCCCCTATATAAGTGATTTAAACCACCCCAAAGGCACAAATCTCTCCGATCCAATCTGTGTGCCTATCCACACCCACTCTTTTCTCCTAATAAACACTTTGTTTCACTACATTCCATCTCTTTGCTGAATTCCTTCCTCAATGCAGACAAACAGCCAGGGCCCTACTCCTATCTATTGATTATAGTCCCTGGTGATATAGTGACTAAGATTCACCATCAAGGCCTTTCTGCTTCTCCCACTTCTTGATTATACAAAATAGGCTTCATTCAGCCTCCATGACCTTCCCTGAGTTCTAAGGAGTAGGTTCAAATGGTTGCTAATCAGGGAAGGGAGGGGATGCAGAGACAAGGGAGGAATAGTCAAGAGAAACAATAGTGCAGCCTTGGAACAAGGCCCTGGTTCCCCATAAAGGGGTATACCTAACAATATCTGAGCTCTTTTGCAGATACTGTAACCCCCACCAGGTGGGAGAAGTTAACAGTAGGTTGCTCACAAGCACTGAGACCCCAGGCCAGTTGAAACCAGAAGGTTGATGACACTGAGTGTCATTTACCTCACTACCAACCAATCAGAAGAATTTCCATGAGTTGATCACCTCCTCTTTGAATTGTCAACTTAAAAACAATCGCAACCTAAAAGCTGAGAGCTATGTTTCATTCAGTGGACATTTTCAGGACTCCAAGCCTGGAAGACAGCATCTCAGGTAACCCTGAGAGAACTGTTCCAAGGAGGCAAGTGGAGGAATCAGGTTATATAGAAGTTTGTCTCAAAGGGCAGGTAGTCTGATCAAAAGATTTTTACTAACTAAGGAAAACCAGATATCTCAAGTTAAGGAATGTAGCACTTTCTGTGTATTGGGAAGATGCAAGAGTCCGGGCTCACTGAAATCATTCCTTTCATATGCCTCTCAGCTATCTGGGGCCAGTATCCTGTGTTTTTCACACCCCCTCCCCACAAGATCCTCAGTGCTCACCATAGGAAGTGGCTGCAGCCTGATAACTCCCAGATAACAGGTATTATTCTCTTTCCTGGGTGCTCACGGGGCTCAGAAATTCAAATTTGGAGGACCAGAAGTGCTGATATCTGTGACAGCCTAGTTTACTGATGTGACAGGAAATACTATTTCTCAGAACCATTACTATAAAACTCCTCACTACTCCTTCCAGGTCGATACACAGTCTTGAGGGCCTTAGCCCACTGTGACACCTAGCTAAGCACTGAGACCCCAGGCAAAGCTTTATGGCAAAGCCATAAAGCTATTCTTCCCTACTTCACTCAAAATTCTGTCTGAGATTTAGTTCAGTGTCAGGTACAGAGGCCGGATTCTGCTTCAGAAAAGTGAAGTTGCTCAGTCATGCCTGATTCTTTGAGATCCCATGGACTGTAGCCTACTAGGCTTCTCCATCCATGGGATTCTCCAGGCAAGAGTACTGGAGTTCCATTTCCTTCTCCAGGGGATCTCCCTGTCCCAGGGATCAAACCTGGGTCTCCCGCATTGTAAGCAGACACTTTACTCTCTGAGCCACCAGGGAATCCCCTGCTTCTTCTGGGAAGCCTCTGCTTCAGAAGCAAGAGATTAGTGTGATAAGAGGAAAGGGCCAGAAATTAAGAAATACAGGTGGTCTCTGGGAACAGAAAAAGGCAAGGAAACAAATTCTCCTCAGAGGATTCCAGAAGGAATGCAGCCTTACTCTCACTTTAAATTTAGACTTTCAACTTTCACAAGTATATAAGAGAATACGTTTGTGTCACTTTAAGCCACTAATTTGTTAGAGCAGCATCAGGAAAGTAATATAGTAGTCAAGCGCATGAGCTCTTGCTAAAAAGCTCTAGGTTGAATCTTAGGTCTACCATTGACCAGCACTTTGATCTAAGGAATGTCACTTCATGTCTCTGAACTTCAGTCTCTTCACAAGTAATACGGGTAAAATATGCAAATGAAATGATTGATTCAGGCAAGAGTCTTTCACCTAAAACTAAGATACAACCATTAGGTAGAAAGGTGTTAGGAAAAAAAAATGGATAGTCACACAGTTTCAAATACCCACCATTGACTTCTTACAAATTATAAAAGTGAAACTTTGCATTTACATTGAAACATCTGCTGGTCAGTACCTTAACAAAGTAATCAAACTTGCTTGAACAATAGTGGGACCTGACTCTCTGTCCCTACTGATGCGATGGAACCAGAAGTACACAATATCTCCCTTGTAGTATTCTGATCAAATATCAAATATAAATCTAATCATGTGCAAACAGAGAATATTAAACATTCAGCAAAGCAACTGACCTGGACTCTGTAATGTCAGGAAAAGTGAACAAACCAAAAAAAGAAAATGTAGGGGGGATGTTTTCCCATTATTAAAAGAGACAAAAGAATTATAACAGTCAAATGCAACACATTTACTTTGATTGGGACTAGATTGAAAAAACTGGACCACAGGTTGGATATCATGTAGAATCTGTGTTCATTTTCTTTTAGACAATTATTATTCTGGGGTTTTGTGGAAGATGCCTGCTGAAGTATTTAAAGGAGAAGGGCAAGTTGTCCTCAACTTACTTTCAGATAGTTCACCAAAAAATAAACAGTAGGAATTTATAGAAAGGGATAAAACAAGTGTGGGCAAAAAGTTAACAATCTGTGGACCTATGTGAAGGATAGATAAGAGTTTACTGCTATCTTCTCTCCATTTTTATGTGAATTTGAAATTTTTCAAGCTAAAACCTTGGAAGCAAAAACATAAGTTAGATCATGCTCTTCTGCTGCTAAAACCTGTGCAATGACCCAAGGCTTCCTACTGCACTCAGAGAAATAGCCAAAGCCTTGTCACAGCCACCAGATCCTACATAATCCGGCCCCTAGCTTTCTGCCTTCACATATTGTTGTTTGCTCTCTAATGTACTCCCGCACAGAAATACTGATCTCTGGTGTTCATTAAATAAACATGATTGCTCCCACCTCAGGACATTGGAATTGACCATTTTCACTGTCTGAAATGCTTTTCCCTCAGACACTTGGACATAGCTACACTTCTGTTTCTCTCCATGTTCAGGCTTTAATGAAATGACACTCAAAACCCATGACCTTTTCATCTTGAGTACACAAATAGCCCATATTTTCCAGCTTTTCTTATAGTTAAATGTGGCCATGTAACTGAGCTCCAGTCAAAACAATGTGGGTGGAAAGGACACACACCACTTTTCAGCCTGATCCATTCAAGTCTCCTCACCTGCAACCCTCTCTCTTCACCCAACTACAAGCTGAAGAGATGCCCCTGAGGAAATAAAGGGGGTAGAGCTGCAAGAAAGAGGAATCCTGGGACCCTGAAGGACTGCATGGAAGTCACATTCACATTGGACTTTGCATCAAGAAGTAAACTAATTGTGGAAATAAACAATAAATGGGTGTAATTCCCTGATGTCTCAATGATAAAGAATTTGCCTACCAATGCAGGAGATGCAGGTTTGATCCTTGGGTCAGGAAGATCCCCTGGAGAAGGAAATGAAAACCCACTGCAGTAGTCTTGCCTGGGAAATCCCATGGACAGAGAAGCCTGGTGGGCTACAGTCCATGGGGTTGCAAAAGGGCCAGATATGACTTAAACACAAAAATAAATAAATAAATAATAGTACATCCCTCAGTTCACTACTGTAGAGACTGAAAGCAATGAAGAATAGAAAGCAATCAGCACAAAACCTCAGAATGTACTCAATGCATATTACTTGTGGTAGTGAAAGATAGTGTATGAAATTATGAGAAAATAATATCTGATAAGCATTAAAAGTGTATCAATTGGTAATGTCTTAATTATTAAGAATTATGCAAAGTTAGCCAAAGAGTACTAAGTTTTAGTTAACAAAGTGAACTCACTCAGTCATGTCTGACTCTTTGCGACCCCATGGACTGTAGCCTACAAGGCTCCTCCGTCCATGGGATTCTCCAGGCAAGAATACTGGGGTGGGTTTCCATTTCCTTCTCCAGGGGATCTTCTTGACCCAGGGATCAAACCTGGGTCTCCTGCATTGCAGGCAGATGCTTTACCCTCTGAGCCACCAGGGAAGCCCAAGTTTCAGTTATGTCAGCAAATAAATTATTGACATCTAATGTAGAGCATGGTGACTGAAGTTGATGATAGTCTTGTAAACTTGAAATCTGCTAAGAAGGTAGATCTTAAGTGTTCTCACCACACACACATACACACAAACATACACAGACACAAAAAGTAACTATATGAGGTGATGAATGTTAATTAGCTTGATTGTGGTGATCATTTCACAACGTCCACATATATCACAACATCAAATAGTACAACTTAAACATACAGTTTGTATTTGTCAAGTATAACTCAATAAAGCTAAAAAAATGTGCATCTTAGATCAGTCTCCCAAGGCAATAGAAATAAAAGCAAGAATAAACAAATGAGACCTAATCAAACTTAAAGGCTTCTCACAGAATGTGCTGTGTGCTACGTCGGCTTCAGCCATGTCCCACTCTGTGACCCTGTGGACCGTAGCCCACCAGGCTCCTCTGTCCATGGAAGTCTCCAGGCAAGAAGACTGGAGTGGGCTGCCATTTCCTTCTCCAGGGGATCTTCCTGACGCAGGGATCAAACTAGCATCTCTTATGTCTCCTGCTTTGGCAGGCATATTCTTTACCACTAGCACCACCTGGGAGGCCCTCTCAGAAACTAAGCCCTTGTCAGTCACATCTTTGGCATTTTCTCCCACTTACTTTGGCGTTTTCTCCCAGTTCCCATAAACAAAACAAAAAGACAACCTATGGACTGGGAGAAAATGCCAATGATGTGATTGACAAGGGCTTAATTTCCAAAACATACAAACAGTTCATACAATTCAACAATAGCAAGAACAACAAGAAAACAACTCAATTTAAAAATGGGCTGAATTCCTAAATAGACCTTTCTTCAAAGAAGACATATAGATGACCAACAGACACATGAAAAGATGCTCAACATCACTAATTACTAGAGAAATGCAAATCAAAACTATAATGAGATACCACTTCACAACAGTGAGATGGAGTCATCACAGACATTCTCAGGTGTAGTTTCTGCATGACAAAGTAGAGGAAGTGTGGAATTTAGGAGCAAGACACCTTTGAACTTGAAGTTAGCTGCAGTACTTCCAAACTGTGACTTTGGGCAAGTTATCTGGTGAGATTGAGTCTCATTTCCCTCATTTGTTAAAACAAGGGTACTGCACTTGAACAGCTGTATATAAAATGCCACATAATTGTTCAATACGTGGTTATTATTATGTGAACATATTCTCATCCTTGAGCTTATGTAATTCTCCAGTCAATGCTCTCTGGTACACAGGTACTAAAAAACCCACGTTATAAATAATGAACCTAAAATTCAGAGAGGTTAAGAGTTTGCCCCAAATCACAACTAATTGGCTGACTAGAGCCCAGGAATCTGCACTCTCACAATCCTTTCCATGGTACCACACATCATTCCTCCATTCCAGGGATGGCCCCAGGTCCAAGCCTTCTCTAGTTACGTACCTCCACCCCTTTCAAAATCATAATAATATTAAGCCACTAATTATCAAAGATTCAAAGAAACCTATCATCCCAGAATCCTAAGTTTCCATAGTCTTTACTCTTCTCCCAAGCCTTCCATCTTAATGAGCTCCCTGAGGGTGGTAGATTGGTAGATGGAATGACTGTGTGTCTCCTTGGGGAAAGGTTATATAGAAGACAATCACCTCCTTTTGGGTCCCCACTCTTACTCATCTTTGGAGTAAATCTTCAGAGGCCAATGATGATAGCTAAGGAGGAAAGACAGCCTTGGGTCCCAGATGCCTGGGGCTACATTGAAAGATTACTTCTCTAAAGGGAGAGAGAGGTGTGTCTGAGATGACAACCACACTCACAACTCTCAGGGTCTAGTGAGTCCTATCAGCTCCCACATAAAGCCTGGAAATTTTCTTTCCTCATTTGATATGGGAGCTCTACCGACCTCCCTATTTCCATCTTCCTCCCCTAATCACCAAGGCCAATGAGACTGAGGAGAAAATGCCTGGATTCGTTAATGGCCACCCCAAAGATCATCATCCCTTTTCTGAGTAAGTAGCCATTATATTCAACCTCATCACTACGCTTAAATCCTACAAATCCTGATGTATTAGAAACTGAGAGATCATTTTGCAAAACACCCTCTTTTTACAAGGACATAATAAGAGGCTCAGCATGGCTGAGACTACAAACCAGGTCCAATGGCCTCCACACTTCTCTGTTTCTCCTTCCCCATTTATATAAACACAAGAAGGATTTGTTCTTGGTGGCTAAGACCCCAAGGAAGGAAGCTCTGTACTTAAGATGGGATAGATGTAACTTCCCTGATGCTGTCGGGTAGAACCTAGCTTCTGTTGGCCCAGCCTAGCCCCTGGTGGTGATGGTTTAGTCGCTAAGTCATGTCCAACTCTTGCAACCCCATGGACTATAGCCTTCCAGGCTCCTCTGTCCATAGGATTCTCCAGGCAAGGATACGGGAATGGGTTGCCATATCCTTCTCCAGGGGATCTTCCTGGCCAAGGAATTGAACCCAGGTCTCCTGTATGGTAGGCAGATTCTTTACCAACTGAGCTACAAGGGAAGCCCAGCCTAGCCCCTGGTTGTCCCCAAAACCAGGGCTACTGAGGAAGGTTTCAGATGCTATGGCCTTACCCCAGCCTCTGAGCATCTTCAGAACAGCATGGGCCATAAGTTGACCCATGAGACTAGTAAGGGGAGATTGAACAGTGCAGTGTAGCAGTGTTAGTCACTCAGTCGTGTCCGACTCTTTGTGACCCCACAAACTGTAGCCCGCCAGGCTCCTCTGTCCATGGGATTCTCCAGGCAAGAATACTGGAGTGGATTGCCATTCCCTTCTCCAGAGGATCTTCCTGACCCAGGGATCAAACCCAGGATTGAGGTATTGGGTAAATCATTCTTTTCTGAGCCTCAAGTTCTCCCTACATAAAGTGAGTATGTTGCTTTCAAATGCATCTTCCTAATATTTCTTGAAGTAATGCCATGTGTAAAACACTAGATAGCAGAATTTCTCCAATAAAAGAGGAAGAGACCTAGAGTCTCTCCCATTCAGAATTCCATTCAGCTTCTCAGCCCCTCCTGGCATGGCCTCTGAGTCCCCCAAGAAAGCACAGTTCAGAATCCTATGAATTGGATAACTTCTTAAGATCATTTCTGTCATCAGCAACCTAAAATTTTACAAATTTCCCCCAGAAATTTACAGTCTAAAAGGAAATACTTGGCCATCACATAGGGAGCTTCAGCCATGCCAACCAGTAGTTCAAAAAGGTGACTACAGATGGTGGAATGATGCCAAATCCTACTGGGTAAGGTTTGGAAGAGACTGGGGAAACTTTCACCCAGAGAATAAGCCTGGGGACATGTTGCTATTTTCAAACAGAATGGCTATAGTGGTTCTTCTGAGCCCCTTGGTTGGCATGCAGTGAAAATGTGCTCAGTGAATTATGAATCAGTGAATCAAACTATGAAGGAAAAGCATAACTAACATCACTAGCAAAGAGTAAAGTCAGCTAACGGAGGATGCTGGTACTGCCAGGCTTAGTAGAATCCTTGGCTCTGGCATTTTAATCCAAGAAATAGACATAATCCAGTTTTGTTTATGAAGGATCAAGGGACACAGTTTAGCAGGCAGTGGGCACTGTTTACCAGCAATGCTGCAGATGGATAACCTGGCATCTGTTTTCCTGATGAGTTCATGCTCCAAGAAGTAGAAGGAAGAGAAGTCCCCTGAGTTCAAGTTAAGACTTGATACAGTATTCTTTTCCTATGATACAGTATTCATAGAGTTCAGGTGCAGAAGATTAAATTAACCACACACCTCAGTTCATATTGCCAACACTGGGCCCCTTTCTTATTTTATTTGCTTCCTCAATCACACATGAATACCAATGACCCACTCCTCCTGCCCTCATCCATGGTGACATGCTTAGGGTTTAACTTTGTGTATAGACAGACTTCCTGATTTGTTGCATTTTTAAATATTTTAAGCTATATCTTGTGATGTTTTGATATGCATTATGAAATAAATATCACCGTGTTGCATTTTTAATGTATATAAACCATTTTGCGTTATAGATCTCATTTACTGTCTTACTTTTTCACCCAGATTATGTTCTCAACATATACCGGTGTTGCTATCAATACTTCTCATCAGTTGCTTCTAAACAGCTGCATTGGGGACTTCCTTGGTGGTACAGTGGTTAAGACTTCACCTTTCAATGCAGGGGACACAGGTTCGATCCCTGATGGGGGAACTAAGATCCCACATGCCCCGTGGCCTGGCCAAAAAATAAAATTAAATAAGTAAATAAACAGGTGCCTTGTACCCCTCAGTACTCTTCTGTCACATTTGCCATCCCAGTGATGGACACCCAGATTGCCATGAGCTCCCCCATGACCATGAATGAGTGTACAAGAATATCTTCATCCATAAGCTTTTATCTGCCTGGATGGAAATTTCTCTGGGATATCCATGTAGGAGCAGGATTATTCTATCACGAAATTTCTTGAAACTTTGGTATAATTTACCTTAAAATCATTTGGGGCCGAGGTTTTTTGAGAGGAAGTGGTTTTGATTACCATTTCTATTTTTTCAATTAATTAATACCTTGTTTCCCTGGAAAGACCTAGGTATGCACCCGGCTGTTCTTTCCTCACCTCCAGCTTAGCACACACCTGCCGTCCGATGACCACTTCAATCTCCTCCCCCTAAACACACTAGCCCCCTTACCTTCTGCCTGACTCCCTCTAGACTACATCTACTATTTTTCAGCTGTACCCACTTTGGTACAGAATACTAACAAGAAATATTAATAGTAGTATAAATAACATTTGCATAGAACCTTGTAAATTTCACTCGGTCATGTCTGACTCTGCCACCCCATGGACTATAGTCCACCGGGCTCCTCTGCCCATGCGACTTGAGTGTAGATCTCAAACACTTTTCAAATATGCCATCTTTTTTTTTATAACAATATGTTCTTTTTTATTATGATAAGATATATGTAGCATAAAATGGCCATTTTAACCATTTTTAAGTGTGCAGTTTAGCGGTATTCAGTACATTCATAATGTTGTACAACCTCTCTACTATCAAATATGCCATCTTATTTGAACTTAATAATAAACTTCTAGAAATAATATTTTATTTTTCCAATTTTTCAGATGAGAACATAGATGGAAACATAGAAATATTCCCAGGGGAAGTAGCAAGTATCTGAACAAGAACCAATTCCCCAAATCACCAAATTTTCCCATCGACTCTCCTGATCCCTGGAGACTAGTCTCCAAGTTGCTAGTGTAAAACCCACAATCTTGCAAGGGGTGATCAGGGGTAATGTATCTGGTTCAATCTTTCAGGATTCATTATGCAGCTATGATTAGCCAAGTCTTATGCAAGTCACTTAAAACAATGGGGAGTGAAACAGACTTGAACCCTGCCTTGGTAGTGCTTTCATCATAAAACTCTCCAGGTGGTGTCCATGTCCTAGTGGTTGCTTTCAATTTAGACCAAGCACTGAGCATCTCAATAACCTCAGGTATGCAGATGACACCACCTTTATGTCAGAAAGTGAAGAAGAACTAAAGAGCCTCTTAATGAAAGTGAAAGAGGAGAGTAAAAAATTTGGCTTAAAGCTCAACATTCAGAAAACTAAGATCATGACATCCGGTCGCATCACTTCATGTCAAATAGATGGGGAAACAGTGGAAACAGTGGCTGACTTTATTTTTCTGGGCTTCAAAATTACTGCAGATGGTGACTGCAGCCATGAAATTAAAAGACACTTACTCCTTGAAAGGAAAGTTATGACCAACCTAGACAGCATGTTAAAAAGCAGAAACTTTGCCAACAAAGGTCCGTCTAGTCAAGGCTATGGTTTTTCCAGTGGTCATGTATAGATGTGAGAGTTGAACTATAAAGAAAGCTGAGCGCCGAAGAATTGATGCTTTTGAACTGTGGTGTTGGAGAAGACTCTTGAGAGTCCCTTGGACTACAAGGAGATCCACCCAGTCCATCCTAAAGGAGATCAGTCCTGGGTGTTCATTGGAAGGACTGATGTTGAAGCTGAAACTCCAATACTTTGGCCACCTGATGCGAAGAGCTGACTCATTTGAAAAGACCCTGATGCTGGGAAAGATTGAAGGCAGGAGAAGGAGACGACAGAGGATGAGATGGTTGGATGGCATCACCGACTCGATGAACTTGGGTTTGGGTGGACTCCAGGAGTTGGTAATGGACAGGGAGGCCTGGCGTGCTGCGGTTCATGGGGTCGCAAAGAGTCGGACACGGCTGAGCGACTGAACTGAACTGAACTAAGTATCTCAGAGAGAAAGAAAATGCTTCAGAAAACAATGCTACTGTATGCGCCTACATGTTAGTGTATTAAAGGAAAAATTAAAAGTCTGAGTTCTCCTAAGCAGGGCAGTGACTTTCATTCAAGAACACTAAGCATCAAAAATGTACCATTAGTACTTCTGTTTGCTTTTGACCCTTAAAAAGTATCAGAAAGATTCTGAGGACACAAGGCATACAGGATGTGCCATGCATGCACACTAGGTCGTCTCAGTCGTGTCTGACTCTTTGTGACCCCATGGACTGTAGCCGGTCAGGCTCCTCTGGCTATGGGGATTCTCCAGGCAAGAATACTGGAATGGGTCACCATGCCCTCCTCCAGGAGATTTTCCCAATCCAAGGATCAAACCCATGCCTCTTACATCTCCTGCATTGACAGGCAGGTTCCTTACCACTAGCACCACCTAGGAAGCCCACAGGATGTGAACTTCCTCTAACTCAAAATCTGCACCTCTAACTCGACCCTCCCTTTTCTGGGAGTATTTGACCACCACTTGTAGGCTTTCCTTTCTGCTGTTTTTTCTGAAGATAATCCTATCCCTAGGAAGGGTGGACACAGGGAATGCATGTTCTGTAACTCAGTGGTCCCACTATCAACCCAGATGGCTGCTGGCTGCTTCAAACTCTATGTCCCAATCAGTTCTGGTCTTGCTCCCTTTTAACTGAGTTCCAACTTGGTAGATAGATGACTAGGGCATCAATTCCTGCCAGACTGGAGCCTTGGCTCAGAGGCCCCTGTTCTTGCCTTTGGGGGACAGAAACAACATATTCCTGAGGCTCAGCACCTTCCTACTCAGGTCACTGTTTTTTGCCAGAATGCTGCATCTTCTCACATTTCCGTGGCCCACACTACCACCCTTCGGATGCTTCTTGCCTATAAAAGCACCTGCCTCTTCGTTCCTCTATTTCTTCTTTGATGTCCATCCACCTGCCTAAATAACCAAATTCAATGTTGGTTAAATAGGCTCCCTCTGCCAGAGACATTTCTCCAATTTGCCACTCACCCTCGACAGTTCCCCCACCCTGATGGAACTGGGTGTCCATCACCAGAATCATCTGGCCAGGAGGCACCTGAAGATTAGCATGCTGATTAATAACTGAGACCAGACACAGCAAAAGGATATCTTAGATACAGCTTGGGAAATCAAGCAAACTGATCCTTTCTGAACACTTTTTTTAAACCTTTACCATTTACCCAAAGAATATGGATATTACAAGGTTTATCTTTTGGACAAGGAACAGGAATTGAAGCACCCTGTTCAAGACAAGTCAGACACAAAGTTGGAATTGAAATCAAGGTGTGCCAAGACCAACCATATGAAGTTATATCGTAGAATATACGGTGGTCTACATGAATGATTCCCCTCATGGGATGCACAAGCTGGAATAAATTATGCAATATCTCCTCTACCAGACTGAAGACCCCAAGCCATACAATACACACCTAATATTCCTTTATATTTTTTATTTGCAGGAGATCACTGATGAGGGGAAACCAGAGCCACATCACTGAATTCCTCCTTCTGGGACTGACCAGTGACCTCAAACAGCAGGTGTGGCTCTTTGCCAGCTTCCTGGCTATGTACCTGGTCAATGTGGGTGGCAACTCAGTCATCATTGCAGCCATCCAGGGGGATGTCCGCCTCCACACCCCCATGTACTTCTTCCTCTCCAACCTGTCTTTTGTGGACATCTGCTTTACAAACGTCATTGTGCCAAGGATGCTGGCAAACATGCAGAGCAAGAGCAAGAAGGTCCCCTTCATCCAGTGCCTGACCCAGATGTATTTCTTTGTGGCCTGTGCAATCACTGACAGCTTCCTCCTGGCTGCCATGGCCTTGGACCGCTATGTGGCCATCTGCCACCCACTACATTACACCACCACCATGAACCCCAGACGCTGCCTCCAGCTCGTTACAGCATCCTGGCTGGTGTCCCACCTCCACTCACTCACCCACACCGTCCTCATGGCCCGCCTCTCCTTCTGTGGGCCCAACATCATCCACCACTTCTTCTGTGATGTCCAGCCTCTGCTGATGCTCTCCTGCTCTGACACCTCTGTCAACGAGCTCTTGGCCTTCACAGAGGGCTCCTTTGTGATCATGAGTCCCTTCATCTTCATTATCGTCTCTTATGTCTATATCACCCGTGCTGTTCTGAGAGTCCCTTCTGGGAGAGGCAGGTACAAGGTCTTCTCCACCTGTGGGTCCCACCTCACGGTTGTGGCATTATACTATGGGACTGCCATCTCAGTGTACATCCGCCCCTCATCCACCTACTCAGTGACAAAGAACCGGGTGGTCACTGTCATTTACACTGTGGTAATCCCCATGCTAAACCCTTTTATCTATAGCCTTAGGAACAGGGACATGAAGCAAGCCTTGAGAAAGCTGGCTAGGAGAGAAGAACAGAATAAGCATTGAAGACAGAATGAGAAGGTAGTCTGAAACTGCATCAATATCTCATCCCTCATCAAACTTCTTCCCATCTATTCATTTACTTACATTGATATAGACTTACAGTTTCCTGCTTTGCCCAGTGAGTTATAAGCTATTACTTCTGTGCCTGTTGATGTTTCCACCATTCTCTGAGCACTTTCTTGCCTTCTATCACGTCAAGATATTCCAGACTCATCTTGCACTTTCTCTACTCCAGTCCTGAAATGAGCCATTTCTCTAAAAGCCAGGTTTCCCAACATGGATGTCAGCTTCACTCTGTGAAGACTCTCATAGTGAGGCAGGGGATAAATGGACCCCAGGCTGAGAAGCTGAAATCTATCCCTTGTGGACAGATACTCCAGGATAAAGATAATGGCGGGAGCAGTTCAGTTCCATTCAGTTGCTCAGTTGTGTCCGACTCTTTGTGACCCCACTGACTGCAGCACACCAGGCTTCCTTGTCCATCACCAATTCCCAGAGCTTACTCAAACTCATGTCCATCAAGTCGGTGATGACATCCATACAACCATCTCATCTTCTGTCGTCCCCTTCTCCTCCTGCCTTCAATCTTTCCCAGCATCAAGGTTTTTCCAAGGAGTCGGTTCCTCACATCATTTGGCCAAAGTATTGGAGCTTCAGCATCAGTCCTTCCAATGAATATTCAGGACTGATTTCCTTTAGGATCGACTGGTTGGATCTCCTTGCAGTCCAAGGGACTCTCAAAACTCTCAAGAGGAAGGAGTAGCTGAATCCTGCTTTGATAAGAGATAAAGAGACCACATATTTCTCATTCTTGAGGTCAAGGAGACCTTCCAAATTACACATGTGCAGAAAGGTTCCTCGGGGGTCAGAGAAGGGAAGGGACACCAGATAGTAATATGTTTTATTAACATCCCAGAAACCCTTGTGCTGGAATCCATCTTGGCTGAAAGATGCACATGACACAGAAGAGGGCCCTGAGTCAGACCAAATATGTACTCAGAGCCAGAAAAAGCAAGATGAATGGCCAGAGGAAACCTGAAGAACTGCCCCTATATAAGTGATTTAAACCACCCCAAAGGCACAAATCTCTCCGATCCAATCTGTGTGCCTATCCACACCCACTCTTTTCTCCTAATAAACACTTTGTTTCACTACATTCCATCTCTTTGCTGAATTCCTTCCTCAATGCAGACAAACAGCCAGGGCCCTACTCCTATCTATTGATTATAGTCCCTGGTGATATAGTGACTAAGATTCACCATCAAGGCCTTTCTGCTTCTCCCACTTCTTGATTATACAAAATAGGCTTCATTCAGCCTCCATGACCTTCCCTGAGTTCTAAGGAGTAGGTTCAAATGGTTGCTAATCAGGGAAGGGAGGGGATGCAGAGACAAGGGAGGAATAGTCAAGAGAAACAATAGTGCAGCCTTGGAACAAGGCCCTGGTTCCCCATAAAGGGGTATACCTAACAATATCTGAGCTCTTTTGCAGATACTGTAACCCCCACCAGGTGGGAGAAGTTAACAGTAGGTTGCTCACAAGCACTGAGACCCCAGGCCAGTTGAAACCAGAAGGTTGATGACACTGAGTGTCATTTACCTC
The DNA here is from genome assembly GCF_033118175.1 of Dama dama. NCBI lineage: Eukaryota > Metazoa > Chordata > Mammalia > Artiodactyla > Cervidae > Dama > Dama dama. The sequence continues at coordinate 12,799,478 of NC_083691.1, read as the reverse complement.
ACTACCAACCAATCAGAAGAATTTCCATGAGTTGATCACCTCCTCTTTGAATTGTCAACTTAAAAACAATCGCAACCTAAAAGCTGAGAGCTATGTTTCATTCAGTGGACATTTTCAGGACTCCAAGCCTGGAAGACAGCATCTCAGGTAACCCTGAGAGAACTGTTCCAAGGAGGCAAGTGGAGGAATCAGGTTATATAGAAGTTTGTCTCAAAGGGCAGGTAGTCTGATCAAAAGATTTTTACTAACTAAGGAAAACCAGATATCTCAAGTTAAGGAATGTAGCACTTTCTGTGTATTGGGAAGATGCAAGAGTCCGGGCTCACTGAAATCATTCCTTTCATATGCCTCTCAGCTATCTGGGGCCAGTATCCTGTGTTTTTCACACCCCCTCCCCACAAGATCCTCAGTGCTCACCATAGGAAGTGGCTGCAGCCTGATAACTCCCAGATAACAGGTATTATTCTCTTTCCTGGGTGCTCACGGGGCTCAGAAATTCAAATTTGGAGGACCAGAAGTGCTGATATCTGTGACAGCCTAGTTTACTGATGTGACAGGAAATACTATTTCTCAGAACCATTACTATAAAACTCCTCACTACTCCTTCCAGGTCGATACACAGTCTTGAGGGCCTTAGCCCACTGTGACACCTAGCTAAGCACTGAGACCCCAGGCAAAGCTTTATGGCAAAGCCATAAAGCTATTCTTCCCTACTTCACTCAAAATTCTGTCTGAGATTTAGTTCAGTGTCAGGTACAGAGGCCGGATTCTGCTTCAGAAAAGTGAAGTTGCTCAGTCATGCCTGATTCTTTGAGATCCCATGGACTGTAGCCTACTAGGCTTCTCCATCCATGGGATTCTCCAGGCAAGAGTACTGGAGTTCCATTTCCTTCTCCAGGGGATCTCCCTGTCCCAGGGATCAAACCTGGGTCTCCCGCATTGTAAGCAGACACTTTACTCTCTGAGCCACCAGGGAATCCCCTGCTTCTTCTGGGAAGCCTCTGCTTCAGAAGCAAGAGATTAGTGTGATAAGAGGAAAGGGCCAGAAATTAAGAAATACAGGTGGTCTCTGGGAACAGAAAAAGGCAAGGAAACAAATTCTCCTCAGAGGATTCCAGAAGGAATGCAGCCTTACTCTCACTTTAAATTTAGACTTTCAACTTTCACAAGTATATAAGAGAATACGTTTGTGTCACTTTAAGCCACTAATTTGTTAGAGCAGCATCAGGAAAGTAATATAGTAGTCAAGCGCATGAGCTCTTGCTAAAAAGCTCTAGGTTGAATCTTAGGTCTACCATTGACCAGCACTTTGATCTAAGGAATGTCACTTCATGTCTCTGAACTTCAGTCTCTTCACAAGTAATACGGGTAAAATATGCAAATGAAATGATTGATTCAGGCAAGAGTCTTTCACCTAAAACTAAGATACAACCATTAGGTAGAAAGGTGTTAGGAAAAAAAAATGGATAGTCACACAGTTTCAAATACCCACCATTGACTTCTTACAAATTATAAAAGTGAAACTTTGCATTTACATTGAAACATCTGCTGGTCAGTACCTTAACAAAGTAATCAAACTTGCTTGAACAATAGTGGGACCTGACTCTCTGTCCCTACTGATGCGATGGAACCAGAAGTACACAATATCTCCCTTGTAGTATTCTGATCAAATATCAAATATAAATCTAATCATGTGCAAACAGAGAATATTAAACATTCAGCAAAGCAACTGACCTGGACTCTGTAATGTCAGGAAAAGTGAACAAACCAAAAAAAGAAAATGTAGGGGGGATGTTTTCCCATTATTAAAAGAGACAAAAGAATTATAACAGTCAAATGCAACACATTTACTTTGATTGGGACTAGATTGAAAAAACTGGACCACAGGTTGGATATCATGTAGAATCTGTGTTCATTTTCTTTTAGACAATTATTATTCTGGGGTTTTGTGGAAGATGCCTGCTGAAGTATTTAAAGGAGAAGGGCAAGTTGTCCTCAACTTACTTTCAGATAGTTCACCAAAAAATAAACAGTAGGAATTTATAGAAAGGGATAAAACAAGTGTGGGCAAAAAGTTAACAATCTGTGGACCTATGTGAAGGATAGATAAGAGTTTACTGCTATCTTCTCTCCATTTTTATGTGAATTTGAAATTTTTCAAGCTAAAACCTTGGAAGCAAAAACATAAGTTAGATCATGCTCTTCTGCTGCTAAAACCTGTGCAATGACCCAAGGCTTCCTACTGCACTCAGAGAAATAGCCAAAGCCTTGTCACAGCCACCAGATCCTACATAATCCGGCCCCTAGCTTTCTGCCTTCACATATTGTTGTTTGCTCTCTAATGTACTCCCGCACAGAAATACTGATCTCTGGTGTTCATTAAATAAACATGATTGCTCCCACCTCAGGACATTGGAATTGACCATTTTCACTGTCTGAAATGCTTTTCCCTCAGACACTTGGACATAGCTACACTTCTGTTTCTCTCCATGTTCAGGCTTTAATGAAATGACACTCAAAACCCATGACCTTTTCATCTTGAGTACACAAATAGCCCATATTTTCCAGCTTTTCTTATAGTTAAATGTGGCCATGTAACTGAGCTCCAGTCAAAACAATGTGGGTGGAAAGGACACACACCACTTTTCAGCCTGATCCATTCAAGTCTCCTCACCTGCAACCCTCTCTCTTCACCCAACTACAAGCTGAAGAGATGCCCCTGAGGAAATAAAGGGGGTAGAGCTGCAAGAAAGAGGAATCCTGGGACCCTGAAGGACTGCATGGAAGTCACATTCACATTGGACTTTGCATCAAGAAGTAAACTAATTGTGGAAATAAACAATAAATGGGTGTAATTCCCTGATGTCTCAATGATAAAGAATTTGCCTACCAATGCAGGAGATGCAGGTTTGATCCTTGGGTCAGGAAGATCCCCTGGAGAAGGAAATGAAAACCCACTGCAGTAGTCTTGCCTGGGAAATCCCATGGACAGAGAAGCCTGGTGGGCTACAGTCCATGGGGTTGCAAAAGGGCCAGATATGACTTAAACACAAAAATAAATAAATAAATAATAGTACATCCCTCAGTTCACTACTGTAGAGACTGAAAGCAATGAAGAATAGAAAGCAATCAGCACAAAACCTCAGAATGTACTCAATGCATATTACTTGTGGTAGTGAAAGATAGTGTATGAAATTATGAGAAAATAATATCTGATAAGCATTAAAAGTGTATCAATTGGTAATGTCTTAATTATTAAGAATTATGCAAAGTTAGCCAAAGAGTACTAAGTTTTAGTTAACAAAGTGAACTCACTCAGTCATGTCTGACTCTTTGCGACCCCATGGACTGTAGCCTACAAGGCTCCTCCGTCCATGGGATTCTCCAGGCAAGAATACTGGGGTGGGTTTCCATTTCCTTCTCCAGGGGATCTTCTTGACCCAGGGATCAAACCTGGGTCTCCTGCATTGCAGGCAGATGCTTTACCCTCTGAGCCACCAGGGAAGCCCAAGTTTCAGTTATGTCAGCAAATAAATTATTGACATCTAATGTAGAGCATGGTGACTGAAGTTGATGATAGTCTTGTAAACTTGAAATCTGCTAAGAAGGTAGATCTTAAGTGTTCTCACCACACACACATACACACAAACATACACAGACACAAAAAGTAACTATATGAGGTGATGAATGTTAATTAGCTTGATTGTGGTGATCATTTCACAACGTCCACATATATCACAACATCAAATAGTACAACTTAAACATACAGTTTGTATTTGTCAAGTATAACTCAATAAAGCTAAAAAAATGTGCATCTTAGATCAGTCTCCCAAGGCAATAGAAATAAAAGCAAGAATAAACAAATGAGACCTAATCAAACTTAAAGGCTTCTCACAGAATGTGCTGTGTGCTACGTCGGCTTCAGCCATGTCCCACTCTGTGACCCTGTGGACCGTAGCCCACCAGGCTCCTCTGTCCATGGAAGTCTCCAGGCAAGAAGACTGGAGTGGGCTGCCATTTCCTTCTCCAGGGGATCTTCCTGACGCAGGGATCAAACTAGCATCTCTTATGTCTCCTGCTTTGGCAGGCATATTCTTTACCACTAGCACCACCTGGGAGGCCCTCTCAGAAACTAAGCCCTTGTCAGTCACATCTTTGGCATTTTCTCCCACTTACTTTGGCGTTTTCTCCCAGTTCCCATAAACAAAACAAAAAGACAACCTATGGACTGGGAGAAAATGCCAATGATGTGATTGACAAGGGCTTAATTTCCAAAACATACAAACAGTTCATACAATTCAACAATAGCAAGAACAACAAGAAAACAACTCAATTTAAAAATGGGCTGAATTCCTAAATAGACCTTTCTTCAAAGAAGACATATAGATGACCAACAGACACATGAAAAGATGCTCAACATCACTAATTACTAGAGAAATGCAAATCAAAACTATAATGAGATACCACTTCACAACAGTGAGATGGAGTCATCACAGACATTCTCAGGTGTAGTTTCTGCATGACAAAGTAGAGGAAGTGTGGAATTTAGGAGCAAGACACCTTTGAACTTGAAGTTAGCTGCAGTACTTCCAAACTGTGACTTTGGGCAAGTTATCTGGTGAGATTGAGTCTCATTTCCCTCATTTGTTAAAACAAGGGTACTGCACTTGAACAGCTGTATATAAAATGCCACATAATTGTTCAATACGTGGTTATTATTATGTGAACATATTCTCATCCTTGAGCTTATGTAATTCTCCAGTCAATGCTCTCTGGTACACAGGTACTAAAAAACCCACGTTATAAATAATGAACCTAAAATTCAGAGAGGTTAAGAGTTTGCCCCAAATCACAACTAATTGGCTGACTAGAGCCCAGGAATCTGCACTCTCACAATCCTTTCCATGGTACCACACATCATTCCTCCATTCCAGGGATGGCCCCAGGTCCAAGCCTTCTCTAGTTACGTACCTCCACCCCTTTCAAAATCATAATAATATTAAGCCACTAATTATCAAAGATTCAAAGAAACCTATCATCCCAGAATCCTAAGTTTCCATAGTCTTTACTCTTCTCCCAAGCCTTCCATCTTAATGAGCTCCCTGAGGGTGGTAGATTGGTAGATGGAATGACTGTGTGTCTCCTTGGGGAAAGGTTATATAGAAGACAATCACCTCCTTTTGGGTCCCCACTCTTACTCATCTTTGGAGTAAATCTTCAGAGGCCAATGATGATAGCTAAGGAGGAAAGACAGCCTTGGGTCCCAGATGCCTGGGGCTACATTGAAAGATTACTTCTCTAAAGGGAGAGAGAGGTGTGTCTGAGATGACAACCACACTCACAACTCTCAGGGTCTAGTGAGTCCTATCAGCTCCCACATAAAGCCTGGAAATTTTCTTTCCTCATTTGATATGGGAGCTCTACCGACCTCCCTATTTCCATCTTCCTCCCCTAATCACCAAGGCCAATGAGACTGAGGAGAAAATGCCTGGATTCGTTAATGGCCACCCCAAAGATCATCATCCCTTTTCTGAGTAAGTAGCCATTATATTCAACCTCATCACTACGCTTAAATCCTACAAATCCTGATGTATTAGAAACTGAGAGATCATTTTGCAAAACACCCTCTTTTTACAAGGACATAATAAGAGGCTCAGCATGGCTGAGACTACAAACCAGGTCCAATGGCCTCCACACTTCTCTGTTTCTCCTTCCCCATTTATATAAACACAAGAAGGATTTGTTCTTGGTGGCTAAGACCCCAAGGAAGGAAGCTCTGTACTTAAGATGGGATAGATGTAACTTCCCTGATGCTGTCGGGTAGAACCTAGCTTCTGTTGGCCCAGCCTAGCCCCTGGTGGTGATGGTTTAGTCGCTAAGTCATGTCCAACTCTTGCAACCCCATGGACTATAGCCTTCCAGGCTCCTCTGTCCATAGGATTCTCCAGGCAAGGATACGGGAATGGGTTGCCATATCCTTCTCCAGGGGATCTTCCTGGCCAAGGAATTGAACCCAGGTCTCCTGTATGGTAGGCAGATTCTTTACCAACTGAGCTACAAGGGAAGCCCAGCCTAGCCCCTGGTTGTCCCCAAAACCAGGGCTACTGAGGAAGGTTTCAGATGCTATGGCCTTACCCCAGCCTCTGAGCATCTTCAGAACAGCATGGGCCATAAGTTGACCCATGAGACTAGTAAGGGGAGATTGAACAGTGCAGTGTAGCAGTGTTAGTCACTCAGTCGTGTCCGACTCTTTGTGACCCCACAAACTGTAGCCCGCCAGGCTCCTCTGTCCATGGGATTCTCCAGGCAAGAATACTGGAGTGGATTGCCATTCCCTTCTCCAGAGGATCTTCCTGACCCAGGGATCAAACCCAGGATTGAGGTATTGGGTAAATCATTCTTTTCTGAGCCTCAAGTTCTCCCTACATAAAGTGAGTATGTTGCTTTCAAATGCATCTTCCTAATATTTCTTGAAGTAATGCCGTGTGTAAAACACTAGATAGCAGAATTTCTCCAATAAAAGAGGAAGAGACCTAGAGTCTCTCCCATTCAGAATTCCATTCAGCTTCTCAGCCCCTCCTGGCATGGCCTCTGAGTCCCCCAAGAAAGCACAGTTCAGAATCCTATGAATTGGATAACTTCTTAAGATCATTTCTGTCATCAGCAACCTAAAATTTTACAAATTTCCCCCAGAAATTTACAGTCTAAAAGGAAATACTTGGCCATCACATAGGGAGCTTCAGCCATGCCAACCAGTAGTTCAAAAAGGTGACTACAGATGGTGGAATGATGCCAAATCCTACTGGGTAAGGTTTGGAAGAGACTGGGGAAACTTTCACCCAGAGAATAAGCCTGGGGACATGTTGCTATTTTCAAACAGAATGGCTATAGTGGTTCTTCTGAGCCCCTTGGTTGGCATGCAGTGAAAATGTGCTCAGTGAATTATGAATCAGTGAATCAAACTATGAAGGAAAAGCATAACTAACATCACTAGCAAAGAGTAAAGTCAGCTAACGGAGGATGCTGGTACTGCCAGGCTTAGTAGAATCCTTGGCTCTGGCATTTTAATCCAAGAAATAGACATAATCCAGTTTTGTTTATGAAGGATCAAGGGACACAGTTTAGCAGGCAGTGGGCACTGTTTACCAGCAATGCTGCAGATGGATAACCTGGCATCTGTTTTCCTGATGAGTTCATGCTCCAAGAAGTAGAAGGAAGAGAAGTCCCCTGAGTTCAAGTTAAGACTTGATACAGTATTCTTTTCCTATGATACAGTATTCATAGAGTTCAGGTGCAGAAGATTAAATTAACCACACACCTCAGTTCATATTGCCAACACTGGGCCCCTTTCTTATTTTATTTGCTTCCTCAATCACACATGAATACCAATGACCCACTCCTCCTGCCCTCATCCATGGTGACATGCTTAGGGTTTAACTTTGTGTATAGACAGACTTCCTGATTTGTTGCATTTTTAAATATTTTAAGCTATATCTTGTGATGTTTTGATATGCATTATGAAATAAATATCACCGTGTTGCATTTTTAATGTATATAAACCATTTTGCGTTATAGATCTCATTTACTGTCTTACTTTTTCACCCAGATTATGTTCTCAACATATACCGGTGTTGCTATCAATACTTCTCATCAGTTGCTTCTAAACAGCTGCATTGGGGACTTCCTTGGTGGTACAGTGGTTAAGACTTCACCTTTCAATGCAGGGGACACAGGTTCGATCCCTGATGGGGGAACTAAGATCCCACATGCCCCGTGGCCTGGCCAAAAAATAAAATTAAATAAGTAAATAAACAGGTGCCTTGTACCCCTCAGTACTCTTCTGTCACATTTGCCATCCCAGTGATGGACACCCAGATTGCCATGAGCTCCCCCATGACCATGAATGAGTGTACAAGAATATCTTCATCCATAAGCTTTTATCTGCCTGGATGGAAATTTCTCTGGGATATCCATGTAGGAGCAGGATTATTCTATCACGAAATTTCTTGAAACTTTGGTATAATTTACCTTAAAATCATTTGGGGCCGAGGTTTTTTGAGAGGAAGTGGTTTTGATTACCATTTCTATTTTTTCAATTAATTAATACCTTGTTTCCCTGGAAAGACCTAGGTATGCACCCGGCTGTTCTTTCCTCACCTCCAGCTTAGCACACACCTGCCGTCCGATGACCACTTCAATCTCCTCCCCCTAAACACACTAGCCCCCTTACCTTCTGCCTGACTCCCTCTAGACTACATCTACTATTTTTCAGCTGTACCCACTTTGGTACAGAATACTAACAAGAAATATTAATAGTAGTATAAATAACATTTGCATAGAACCTTGTAAATTTCACTCGGTCATGTCTGACTCTGCCACCCCATGGACTATAGTCCACCGGGCTCCTCTGCCCATGCGACTTGAGTGTAGATCTCAAACACTTTTCAAATATGCCATCTTTTTTTTTATAACAATATGTTCTTTTTTATTATGATAAGATATATGTAGCATAAAATGGCCATTTTAACCATTTTTAAGTGTGCAGTTTAGCGGTATTCAGTACATTCATAATGTTGTACAACCTCTCTACTATCAAATATGCCATCTTATTTGAACTTAATAATAAACTTCTAGAAATAATATTTTATTTTTCCAATTTTTCAGATGAGAACATAGATGGAAACATAGAAATATTCCCAGGGGAAGTAGCAAGTATCTGAACAAGAACCAATTCCCCAAATCACCAAATTTTCCCATCGACTCTCCTGATCCCTGGAGACTAGTCTCCAAGTTGCTAGTGTAAAACCCACAATCTTGCAAGGGGTGATCAGGGGTAATGTATCTGGTTCAATCTTTCAGGATTCATTATGCAGCTATGATTAGCCAAGTCTTATGCAAGTCACTTAAAACAATGGGGAGTGAAACAGACTTGAACCCTGCCTTGGTAGTGCTTTCATCATAAAACTCTCCAGGTGGTGTCCATGTCCTAGTGGTTGCTTTCAATTTAGACCAAGCACTGAGCATCTCAATAACCTCAGGTATGCAGATGACACCACCTTTATGTCAGAAAGTGAAGAAGAACTAAAGAGCCTCTTAATGAAAGTGAAAGAGGAGAGTAAAAAATTTGGCTTAAAGCTCAACATTCAGAAAACTAAGATCATGACATCCGGTCGCATCACTTCATGTCAAATAGATGGGGAAACAGTGGAAACAGTGGCTGACTTTATTTTTCTGGGCTTCAAAATTACTGCAGATGGTGACTGCAGCCATGAAATTAAAAGACACTTACTCCTTGAAAGGAAAGTTATGACCAACCTAGACAGCATGTTAAAAAGCAGAAACTTTGCCAACAAAGGTCCGTCTAGTCAAGGCTATGGTTTTTCCAGTGGTCATGTATAGATGTGAGAGTTGAACTATAAAGAAAGCTGAGCGCCGAAGAATTGATGCTTTTGAACTGTGGTGTTGGAGAAGACTCTTGAGAGTCCCTTGGACTACAAGGAGATCCACCCAGTCCATCCTAAAGGAGATCAGTCCTGGGTGTTCATTGGAAGGACTGATGTTGAAGCTGAAACTCCAATACTTTGGCCACCTGATGCGAAGAGCTGACTCATTTGAAAAGACCCTGATGCTGGGAAAGATTGAAGGCAGGAGAAGGAGACGACAGAGGATGAGATGGTTGGATGGCATCACCGACTCGATGAACTTGGGTTTGGGTGGACTCCAGGAGTTGGTAATGGACAGGGAGGCCTGGCGTGCTGCGGTTCATGGGGTCGCAAAGAGTCGGACACGGCTGAGCGACTGAACTGAACTGAACTAAGTATCTCAGAGAGAAAGAAAATGCTTCAGAAAACAATGCTACTGTATGCGCCTACATGTTAGTGTATTAAAGGAAAAATTAAAAGTCTGAGTTCTCCTAAGCAGGGCAGTGACTTTCATTCAAGAACACTAAGCATCAAAAATGTACCATTAGTACTTCTGTTTGCTTTTGACCCTTAAAAAGTATCAGAAAGATTCTGAGGACACAAGGCATACAGGATGTGCCATGCATGCACACTAGGTCGTCTCAGTCGTGTCTGACTCTTTGTGACCCCATGGACTGTAGCCGGTCAGGCTCCTCTGGCTATGGGGATTCTCCAGGCAAGAATACTGGAATGGGTCACCATGCCCTCCTCCAGGAGATTTTCCCAATCCAAGGATCAAACCCATGCCTCTTACATCTCCTGCATTGACAGGCAGGTTCCTTACCACTAGCACCACCTAGGAAGCCCACAGGATGTGAACTTCCTCTAACTCAAAATCTGCACCTCTAACTCGACCCTCCCTTTTCTGGGAGTATTTGACCACCACTTGTAGGCTTTCCTTTCTGCTGTTTTTTCTGAAGATAATCCTATCCCTAGGAAGGGTGGACACAGGGAATGCATGTTCTGTAACTCAGTGGTCCCACTATCAACCCAGATGGCTGCTGGCTGCTTCAAACTCTATGTCCCAATCAGTTCTGGTCTTGCTCCCTTTTAACTGAGTTCCAACTTGGTAGATAGATGACTAGGGCATCAATTCCTGCCAGACTGGAGCCTTGGCTCAGAGGCCCCTGTTCTTGCCTTTGGGGGACAGAAACAACATATTCCTGAGGCTCAGCACCTTCCTACTCAGGTCACTGTTTTTTGCCAGAATGCTGCATCTTCTCACATTTCCGTGGCCCACACTACCACCCTTCGGATGCTTCTTGCCTATAAAAGCACCTGCCTCTTCGTTCCTCTATTTCTTCTTTGATGTCCATCCACCTGCCTAAATAACCAAATTCAATGTTGGTTAAATAGGCTCCCTCTGCCAGAGACATTTCTCCAATTTGCCACTCACCCTCGACAGTTCCCCCACCCTGATGGAACTGGGTGTCCATCACCAGAATCATCTGGCCAGGAGGCACCTGAAGATTAGCATGCTGATTAATAACTGAGACCAGACACAGCAAAAGGATATCTTAGATACAGCTTGGGAAATCAAGCAAACTGATCCTTTCTGAACACTTTTTTTAAACCTTTACCATTTACCCAAAGAATATGGATATTACAAGGTTTATCTTTTGGACAAGGAACAGGAATTGAAGCACCCTGTTCAAGACAAGTCAGACACAAAGTTGGAATTGAAATCAAGGTGTGCCAAGACCAACCATATGAAGTTATATCGTAGAATATACGGTGGTCTACATGAATGATTCCCCTCATGGGATGCACAAGCTGGAATAAATTATGCAATATCTCCTCTACCAGACTGAAGACCCCAAGCCATACAATACACACCTAATATTCCTTTATATTTTTTATTTGCAGGAGATCACTGATGAGGGGAAACCAGAGCCACATCACTGAATTCCTCCTTCTGGGACTGACCAGTGACCTCAAACAGCAGGTGTGGCTCTTTGCCAGCTTCCTGGCTATGTACCTGGTCAATGTGGGTGGCAACTCAGTCATCATTGCAGCCATCCAGGGGGATGTCCACCTCCACACCCCCATGTACTTCTTCCTCTCCAACCTGTCCCTGGTGGACATCTGCTTTACATCTGTCATTGTGCCACAAATGTTAGTGAACATGCTGACTCAGAGAAAGGCCATCCTCTTCGCCCAGTGTCTGGCCCAGATGTATTTTTTTGTGGCCTTTGGGATCACTGACAGCTTCCTCCTGGCTGCCATGGCCTTGGACCGCTATGTGGCCATCTGCCACCCACTACATTACACCACCACCATGAACCCCAGACGCTGCCTCCAGCTCGTGACAGCATCCTGGCTGGTGTCCCACCTCCACTCACTCACCCACACCGTCCTCATGGCCCGCCTCTCCTTCTGTGGGCCCAACATCATCCACCACTTCTTCTGTGATGTCCAGCCTCTGCTGATGCTCTCCTGCTCTGACACCTCTGTCAACGAGCTCTTGGCCTTCACAGAGGGCTCCTTTGTGATCATGAGTCCCTTCATCTTCATTATCGTCTCTTATGTCTATATCACCCGTGCTGTTCTGAGAGTCCCTTCTGGGAGAGGCAGGTACAAGGTCTTCTCCACCTGTGGGTCCCACCTCACAGTTGTGGCACTATTCTATGGAACTATAATATCTGTGTACATCCGCCCTTCGTCCACCTACTCAGTGATGAAGGACCGTGTGATCACTGTCATCTATACAGTAGTTATTCCCATGCTGAACCCTTTTATCTATAGCCTTAGGAACAAGGACATGAAACAGGCTCTGAAAAAACTGATGAGGAAGACAGATTAGCATAACTTCTAGAGGTACACCTCAGCATTCATTCATTCAATACGAACATATGAAACAGGGACTTCCCTAGTGGTCCAGTGGACAAGACTCTGAACTCCCAAAGCAGGGGACCCAGGTTCGATCCCTGGTCAGAGAACTAGATCCCACATGACACAACTAAGACCTGGTACAGCCAAATATAAATAAATAAATACTTTTTAAAAAAAGAATTTATGAAACATCTGCTCTATGCTAGAAATTGCATTCAGTTGCATAATGGCAAAATATGAAAATATTGCAAGGCTAAATCAATGGTAGCTCCTGTCTTCAAAATTAATCACAGCTCAGTAAGGGAAAGGAGATGCCTGCAATACAAGGTTATTATACTTTTGGCAAAAACAAGTAAGACATGAATATCGATGACCCTCTGTATTACACATAACGGTTTTCTTCTTTTCCTTTCGTAGTCTCTGGCTCTTGTGTGACACATGCATGACCAGGGCTGTGCAATACATGTCCTTATGGAAAGTAAGGAGAAACTTCCTGAGTCAGGTGTTTTAAGTATTAGTTACACAGGTCAACTCACAAATCTTCCCTTATCTCTTTGAAACAGTCCCTCAGAGCTACCTAAAAGGATGCCTCCCAGGCTTAAGTTCTCAGTATACTGCTGCTGCTGCTAAGTCGCGTCAGTCGTGTCCAACTCTGTGCGACCCCACAGACGGCAGCCCACCAGGCTCCCCCGTCCCTGGGATTCTCCAGGCAAGAACACTGGAGTGGGTTGCCATTTCCTTCCCCAATGCATGAACATGAAAATTGAAAGTGAAGTTACTCAGTCGTGTCCAACTCTTAGCGACCCCATGGACTGCAGCCTACCAGGCTCCTCTGTCCATGGGATTTTCCAGGCAAGAATACTGGAGTGGGGTGCCATTGCCTTCTCCGTCTCAGTATACTAGCTAGTGGTAAAGAATTCACCTGCCAATAAAGGAGATGCAAGAAATGTGGGTTCAACACCTAAGGTCAGGAAAATCTCCTGGAGAAGGAAATGGCAACCTACTCCAGTATTTTTGTCTGGAAAATGCCACAGACAGAGGAGCCTGGTGGGTTACAGTCCACAGGTTCTCAAAGAGGAGGACACAACTGAGCAACTGAGCACACACATACATATTTCTGCCCAATAAAACATAATTCGCCACTTTTGGGTTGTGCTTCTTCTTTTTTTCAGTAAATACAGAAGCCATGCTTATACAAGCTTCTCCTAGGCAACAATTAAGCATGCCAGGGATACCAATGCAGGCTTATCTCCAGAGAATTACAGGACTCTTCTGGTGGAAAATTTTGATTCTAGAACACCATCCCCACCACTCAACCCTGCATTGGCCTAGTCAAAACTTTCTTGGCACTTTGCTGCAGTCTTCCTATCCCATCCTTTTTTCTTCTCTTTTTCCACAGGTCTCAGGTTTGAAAGTTCTCTCTGATTTCTCTTGCCACCTCCTCAACAAATGTCTCACACACCAAATCCCACCTTGGCATCTGCTTCTCAGAAGACCCAGACTAACTCATTAACCAATACCTTGCAAACAATTCTACTCATTGGTAGATACCCTATGGAAAGTTGAACAGGCACACCAGGAGACTGTAAAAGAAGTCATGAGTGCAGACATTCCAAATGGAGTAAACTGATGTTCTGACCTCATTTATTATGCTTTTCCTGTCTCACCTATGAAACAATCTAACAACTTAATACAAAAGAAATAAGGAGGAAAATTCCAGTTCTCTAGCCTTTTCTGCTAAAATAATAAAGGTTAGGCTGTCATTAATATATCAGTAGTAGAACAAAAGAATGACAAATTATTGTTATTGTGGAGTTGTTCTCTTTAGAGGATGGTGGTCTGAAAGTTTTTCCAATTTTCCTGCAGAAATGTTTTTTAAGAAAAAATGAACAATGGAAAATGTCTTTTTTTTTCTCATTTTTTAATGATAAAAAGAGGAGTTCTACCTGAGATAAAGAACGTTCTGGGAGGAAATGCCAAAAACCTGGCAACAAACTCAAATGTACACTAAGATCGGAATGGAGGGACTTCCCTGGTGTCCAATGTTAAGACTCTGTGTTTCCACTACAGGAGGCACATGTTTGATCCCTGGTCTGGTAACTAAGATTCCGCATGTCGCATGGCTCAGCCAAAAAAGAAAAAAAGATCAAAATGGATAATATAGTACAACCACACAATATAATTAGAGTCCACACTCCATTAGCTGCAGTTCTAAAATTCAACTGAATCACTTTGCTGTACTGCAGAAATTAACACATTATAAATCAGCTGTACTTCAATTAAAAAAAAAGAATGACCTATAGCTACAAGCACTAATATAAATGAGAAAGTACTAATATAAACAGTTCAGAAAGAAAGAAGTGAAAGAAGCAAAATGATTCCAGTCAAGTGAAAGACAAAAATAGGGGAAAAATACACAAGTTATGCGTATGTGCAGAGTTGCTGCTATATGTGTGCGTGTTTGTGTGTGTACACTCAGTAGTGTCTGACTCTTTGCCATCCCATGGACTGTAGCCCACCAAGCTCCTCTTTCCATGGAATTTTCCAGTCAAGGACACTGGAGCAGGTTGCCATTTTTTACTCTAGCATAGCAAAACTATAAGAAAACTATTCCCATATAGCTTACAAACTCTTCTTCATATATGATGTATTTCAAAATTTTATAAATATAAAGAAAATCCTGTATACAGAAGTGTCCCTATTACTTAGCAGATTTTTACAAATAAGCTTTATCTCTACCCTTTGGAGTCACAGGGAACAATTGAACTGTAGAAATTTGAAGACAATGATTGTGTGGCCCACACTTCATTAAATCTCTTTAGTTTCATTTGTTATTGTTTATTTTCTGGAACATGATAGGTGTTCTTTATAAGGATTTGAGTTAGAGCATGTGAACTCCGTGGTAGATTAGGGTTGGGGTGATGGAGCTCTCTCCCTCCTATACCCAGGGGAAGGGCATCAGGTATAGTGCTATCAGGATTCCCAGGCCTGTTCAGTCTGACACTGCCAAGACTCAGGACTCCAGGGCCCCAAGGGGACAGCTGAGAGGCTGGACTTTTGCCCCATCTTGTCTCTAACTAAGAGATCAGGGAGTGAGTCCCAGGAGGTACTCCATATGAAAAGCCCACAGCCCCTCCTAGCCCCTGTACCTGAAGACAGACTGTTCCAGCCCTGGGTCTTTAGTCTGTGCTGCTGATACAGGGAAGGAAGAAAACTGAGGTTCTAGCCAGTCCTCTTTAGGAGAAGACAGGTAAGCAAACCAAACAAGCGAGGCAGACCCAACACCTGGTGATGGTGATGAGATCTGAGGATGGTCAGAATTTCCAAGTAAGACCTGAGTGGTAGAGGTGGGAGACATTGGTCAACACACACACACACCTACACATCTCCTCCCCTATTCCTTATTGCCCCTTCCTTACTCTCAGCCAAATACTTCCCTGTTGGCTCAGACGATAAAAAATCTGCCTGCAATGTGGGAGACCTGGGTCGACCCCTGGGTTGGGAAGATCCCCTGGAGAAGGGAACAGCTACCCACTCCAGTATTCTGGCCTGGAGAATTCCATGGGCAGAGGAGCTGGCAGGCTACAGTCCATAGGGTTGCAAAGAGTTGGACCCGACTGAACAACTTTCACTCAAATACAACCTGGCTCTCTTATCCATCATGAGGAGGGGCTTGATTTAATATTCATGACCCTCTAGAGAGTCTAGCCTGAAGTCAGTGTAGATTAGTGGTCCCCAAGCCCCTGGCAGAGGCCAAGACATTGTAGCTATAATAACAGTGCTCAGGTCCCCTACATGATGCCTGGACAATTCACTCACAGCTCACTCTGCCCTGAGTGACTTTCAGAATCCCCACACCCACTGATAGTTCAGGAAGCCTTAGTCCATCTTCTTAACTTCAGTCCTGGAGTGATGTGAAGTAGGCTTATTTAGGCTCACTTTACAACTGGGGTTCTTATAAGTTAAATGTTTTCCACCAAGAAGGTATGGCTGGGACTCAAACCTGGGTCTGCACACGTCACAGTGGACGCCTTGTTATGGTACTCCTAGGTCAGACCGTTGCCACCCAAGGCGATGATGACACTGTTGACAGTGACAGGTACAATTCCATATATGAAATTTTACAGGTTTTAAAGCCCAACTTCCCACAGACCATGACCAACTCCAACGTGCCCAGGACTGAAGGAGTTTCCTGGAAGTGGGATGTTCCATTCTGAAAGCAGGAAAGTCCTGGACAAACATAGAGGACTAGTTGGTTGCCCCAGAAAGCATCCTCCTTTTGTTAACTCCATCAAGAGAAAACAATATCAGAGGAAGCTGTATTTGAGGATCATTTGATATGAACCATTGTTCTAGCTTGGTACAATCCTTATCTAATTCAGTCCTGACCACCGTACTGTTGGTCACCAGGTTCCGTTTTATCTACTACTGATTCTAGGAATATTAGTAACTATTATCACAGTTTATTGAAGACCTATTCTGTGCTACTGCTTTGACTATATCATCTTATTGATGAGCTACAGTAACTACATGAAGTAGGCACATAATTTACAGATGAGGAAATTGAAGCAAAAAGAAAATAGGATGTGGAGTTTGCAAAGGATTACACAGCCAGAAAATAAGTCCATCCAGTCCATAGGACATCAAAACCAACATTCCTAAGGACTGAAGGTGTTGACAATGCTGACAATGATCACTCTTGTTTGTCAAATATCTTTGAGCTTATAAAGTAATTTCATCCACATTAGCTTATTTGATGGATCTTCAAAAGAAAAAGAGGATATTCCCATCATATGATGAATATCTGAGTGACAGTTTTGATCTTTCTATATAATTAGTATCCCTTCTCTACTTCTCAACAAAACACACATATAAGAGACAGAGAAAGACAGAGAGAGAGAGGACTATCCTTAAGAATTTTCTAGTAAATGCATAGCCCCATGATATATTTTTTTCCATTTATTTTTATTAGTTGGAGGCTAATTACTTTACAATATTGTAGTGGTTTTTGCCGTACATTGACATGAATCAGCCATTGATTTACATGTGTTCCCCCGTCATGATATCTTATTCAAACTTCACAAGCCTGTGAAACTGATAGCTTTCCTATTTGAAAAAATAGGCATGGACTAAGACTTGGGAATTTTCTTCCCAGCTAATCTCCAGTTCAACCCTCAACCAGAAAGTCTACAGGACAACCTAGAATCCAACTAAAATGCAGAGTCTCCCAACAAGTCTCCCAATCACTGTGCTTAGTTCTCACATATGTACATGTTTACATGCCCACCAGCAAGAGACACTTATACATCTCTGTGACCTTTGAAAAAAACACAGAAAACAGACAAAGGCTTTGAATGATATAAGTTTTTGAAGCAATATTTTCCTTGCATTTGTCTCCTTCAAATGAGCGTTACAAATGAAACCAGCATCTCTGACTTCCTGCTCCTGGGCTTCTCTCAACACCCAGAGCAGCAGCCTCTCCTGTTCTGGCTCTTCCTGGCCGTGTACCTGGTCACCATGCTGGGGAACCTGCTCATCATCCTGGCCATCAGCTCTGATCCCCACCTCCACACCCCCATGTACTTCTTCCTGGCCAACCTGTCCCTCACCGACACCTGCTTCTCCTGCACCATCATCCCCAAGGTACTGCTCAACATCCTCACCCAGCACTACACCATCTCCCACACTGGGTGCCTCGTGCAGATGTTCTTCTTCATGGAATTGACTCTGCTGGATGACTTCCTGCTGGCTCTGATGGCCTATGACCGCTACGTGGCCATCTGCCTTCCCCTCCACTACACCACCATCATGGGGCCCCAGCGCTGCCTGCTGCTGGTCGCCATATCCTGGCTCAGCTCCCACCTCCTGGCCTTCTCTCTCTGTCTCCTCATGTCTCAGTTCTCCTTCTGTGCCTCCCATTCCATACCACACTTCTTCTGTGACCTTCTCCCTCTCCTCAAACTTGCCTGCTCAGACACTCACATCTTTCAGCTCATGATGTTTGCAGAAGCAGCCCTCTCAGGAGTGGTCCCTCTCACCTGTGTCCTGGTCTCACGCCCACATCATCCACACCATCCTCAGGATCCCCTCTGCTGGGGGGAAGCACAAAGTCTTCTCTACCTGCGGCTCTCACCTGACAGTGGTCACTCTCTTCTATGGAACTGTCTTTCTGGTGTATTTCCAGCCCTCATCCTCCTACTCAGCAGACCCTGGGATGGCAGCATCTGTGGTGTACACGATGGTCACCCCCATGCTGAACCCTTTTATCTACAGCCTGAGGAACAGACACATGAAGGGAGCTTTGTGCAGATTCTTCAGCTGGGGAAAACGTTCTACTCTGTAAAATGTCCTGAACCAGATTAGGAGCTCAGGTTCTGTGACATGCCTTCTTTGTGGGTGTCTTTGTTGTCATTTTGAAAAACTCAGATTAAATTAGGCTGATGCTCAGCATCACAAGCAGGTTTTAAAGATGGAGAATGCCTGACTTGCAGGACTGGAATATGATCAACTGGCCAAGGACAGAAATAAAGCCTGGAAGAGGAGTGACCACAAATCCCTGCAAGGTGACTTGATTACTGGATATAGGTGACCAAGCAGATTCAAACCAGAGAGTGGGAATCATCAAAGGATGGTATCAGACAAAATACAGGTTCTTGGAGGAAGCCCAAGTACCAATTCAGTCTATAGCTAACCTGAGCATTCAGCTACAAGAAATGCTGACAATATCTGGAAGGTTCAAGTGCCTGAGCTTCAGAGACCACTACCAAGCCCATATTTGGAAACAAAGGGATTTGACCACACAGGGAGAAAACTGAACCAGAAGACATACTCTTTGCTGGGAATAAGTGAGGAAGACTAATTCTAGGAGAGGAAACCTGGAACACGTAGATGGTGGTGGCTGGTCCAAAATCATATACTTGGGATTAGAACTAAGTCTGTGACAGTGAGTGACTATGAGTTATTGGACAGATTCATGATTTACCTCTGATACTCTGACTTATTTTGCTTTTCTGTACTTCAGAAAAAAATATTATAGCAAATTTGTAAGACATACAAATAGAAAAAAGAAGAAACATTCACTATCCCTTTGTCTTTTACTTTGATGAGAAAATATTGGACATACAATTATATAACTTTTTGCTTAACTTTACAACACAAGTTGTTTCCACATTATTGTTGGTGTTGTTCAGCCACTCAGTCGTGTCCGACTCTTTGTGACCCCGTGGACTGCAGCACACCAGGCTTCTCTGTCCATCACTGATCTCTCTGAGTTTGCTGAAACTCATGTTCATTGAGTCGGTGATGCCATCCAACCATCTCATCCTTTGTTGTCCCCTTCTCCTCCTGCCCTCAATCTTTTCCAGCATCAGGGTCTTTTCTAATGAGTCAGTTATTCACATCAGGTGGCCAAAGTATCGGAGTTTCAGCTTCAACATCAGTTCTTCCAATGAACATTCAGGGCTGAATTCCTTTAGGATGGACTGGTTGGATCTCCAACCAGTTGCAGCTGGTTGCAGTCCAAGTGACTTTCGAGAGTCTTTTCCAACACCACAGTTCCAAAGCATCAATTCTTCAGTGCTCAGCTTTCTTTATAGTCCAGCTCTCACATCCATACATGACCACTGGAAAAACCATAGCTTTGGTTAGATGGACCTTTGTTGGCAAAGTAATGTTTCTGCTTTTTAATATGCTGTCTAGGTTCATCATAGCTTTTCTTCCAAGGAGCAGGCATCTTTTAAATTCATGACTGCAGTCACCATCTGCAGTGATTCTGGAGACCAAGAAAAAAAAAGCTTCTCACTGTTTCCATTGTTTCCCCATCTATTTGCCATGAAGTGATGGGATTGGATGCCATGATCTTAGTTTTCTGAATGTTGAGTTTTAAGCCAAATTTTTCCCTCTCCTCTTTCATTTTCATCAAGAGGCTCTTTAGTTCTTCTTCACTTTCTGCTATAAGGGTGGTGTCATCTGCATATCTGAGGCTACTGATATTTCTCCCAGCAATCTTGATTCCAGCTTTTGCTTCATCCAGCCCAGCATTTCGCATGATACACTCTGCATATAAGTTAAATAAGCAAGGTGACAGTATATATCATTTGTCCCTATCCTCTCCATATTTTGTTGTTCACATTTTTTCATAAATGTAACTAATATGATAGCCAAAGTGGTATATCATTGATTTTGTTTCAATTTATTTGATTATTGATGAGGGAACTATTTTTTCTTGAGTCCCTTAACCAATTTTTAAAATTCTCTTATCATTTATTTATGTCATCTGCCTATTACTTTTTGAGAATTTTTTATTGGCTTTTCTGGACCTGTCTATATTAAAGATATTATATCTTTGTCTTCTTTGTCTTGGTAATGTTCCTAGTTAATTCTTTATCTCTTAACTATGAGACTTATTTACTACAAGCAAGTTTTTTTTTATATTGTCAAGACACCTTAATTGTAACTCCTTTTACTAGAGTTTTATTTTAAAATATTTTCCTTTACAGAATACATGCAAATATTCAACTTTTTCATTTTCTTGTAGAATAAAGTATTTTTAATATCAGACATACAGTAGTTTAAAGTGAAATCATATTGTTAAAGTGGTTCTCTCTAACAAAGAATGGCATTACCTCTGATGTTAAAACAAGGAAGATATTGTGAACAATGTTATAGAACATATTTTAAGTTTAGGTTAAATAGACAAATTTCTGTAAAATATATAACTCATCAAAACAAATCTAGTAAGAAATAGAAAACCTGAATATAGGTTAGACCTATAGCATTACTTTAGACCTATAGGCATTAGGGAAATTGACTCAATAGCCAAAAACTTTTCCTGAAAGAAAAATTCAGGCCCAGATGCTTGTAATAGTTTTATAAACAATTCAAGGGAAAAAATAATGCCTGATTTGCTAAATTCTTTCAGACAATAGAAAATAAGGGAATAATTCCCTTTTGGAGATACCCTGATACCTAAAGTTAATGAGAACACTGCAAAAAAGTACAATAACAGGCTGGTCTCATTCATGAAGTAAATATACCAATTCAAAGCAAATTATTAGTAAGCAAATAATTAAACAATGCAGAGAAATTGTGAGGTTATAATTTTCAAGGAGTTTTCCCAGGAATACATAGTTGACTTAACGTTCAAAAATCAATCAAAGTCACTCTTTCATAAAACAAAAAACAAAAATCATATGAGGCAAGAATATCACCTCAATATATGCAAGGAAAATAATTTTGTATAACTCAGCATATGTTAATTAAAATGTGCTGTTACAAATAGACATAGAAGCAAAATTTCCTAATCTGAAAGATGAGTTCTTTTTCAAATTACAACATATGTAATACGTTACATTTCTATAAAATATATAACTATAAAATATGTAATAATAATTACACATTTAATTCCTTCTTATAAGTGAGCAACAAGACAAAATATCAGCTTTCACCACAACTATCCCACATTGCACATGATGTCACATCCAGTGAAGTAGGATAAAAAAATAAAAGATACAAATTCTCTAAGGAAAGAAACAAAAGTGCATTTTACTCACATGTGACAGTTTCATATTATTGCAATTCAAACCTGTCTATATAGGAACCATTCAAATTATTAGTTAGGTGTTTTGAACAAAAACAAACTATAAATAGAACCTCCACTCTCACTTCACAACATACACAAAAATCAATTCTACAGTAACTACAGCACTAATTGTGAAAAGCAAAATTACAAAGGTTTTAGAAGAAAATGCTGAAATATACCTTCCTGAGCAAAGGGAAGGATAGACTTCATACACCAGACACAAGTGAAGCATTAAGATGAAAGGAAGTACTAATGAATTCAATTCATTGAAATTTAAAATATTTACTTAGCATACAAGATTGTAACAAGGGTGAAAGGACACACCATAAAGACAGAGAAAATATTTGTAATACATATAATGCACAAGGGACTGGTATCTAGAATATTTAAATGGTTCTATAAATAAATTAGAATGAAACAGACAAATAAGTGGGAAAATGAACAAAAGTGGATGCTAGCATTTTCAAAATTAGAAATAAAAATGCTAATAAGTATTTTAAAGGTACCCAACCTCATTAGTTTTTTAAATTTATGCCTGTGCTGGTTCTTTGTTGCTTCATGGGCTTTTCTTTAGTTGTGGTGAGCGGGGAATATTCTCTAGTTGTGGGACACAGGCTCCTCATTGCGGTGGCTTCTCTTCTCGGGGAGCACAGACTCTAGGGCACTCGGGCTTCAGTAGTTGCAGTCCATGGACTCAGTAGTTGTAGCTCCCAGGCTTCAGAGCACAGGCTCAGTAATTGTGGCACATGGGCTTAGTTGCTCCACACCATGTGGGATCTTCCTTGACCAGGGATCGAACCTATGTCTCTGGCATTGGCAAAAGGATTCTTTACCCCTGAGCCACCAGGGAAGCCCCCTAACCTCATTATTAATCACTGAAATATAAAATCAAACTGTCAGGAGATGCCCCACAATACACAAACACCAAATGACTATAATGAAAAAGGCTAACACCACTAAGTGTTACCAAGAATGAGCTACCACCACAATCTCACCTATTGCCTGATGGAAGTGTAACTCTGTACAATCTCTTTGGAAGTCAACTTGCTATTGTGTATTAAAATTGAAGATGTAGATATCCTATAACCATGAAATTCCACTCCTAGGTATGTATGAAAGAGGAAGAAATGCATGTGTGCAGCAAGAAACATATACAGGAATGGTCCTCTCAGTATTTCTCCAAATAACATGAAACAACTTTCCTTTCAAGAATAGCTTGCATGATGAATGTGTGGTACCATCATATAATGTAGCATTGGAAGTGAACTAACAGCCAGTACCTAAAGCTGTCCAGATGATCTCACAAAAGAAAACAACTGAACAAAAGAACCAGAAAAGAGAATACATAATACATGAAGGCATTTATATAAAGTTCTAAACTAGGCAAAACTAAAATAAAACACTAGAAAGTTGGAAGGGATCACTTTACTTTGAGACGGGAAGAGAAATGATGAGCAGGATACACAAAAGAAGTTTCCACCATGCTGGCAACATTCTACTTCTGAATTTGAGAAGTGATAAGTAGGTGACTGGGTTCTAATAACGTCTTAGGTAGTATGCTAAGAGAAATAAGACAGACAGAGAAAGATAAATGCTATAGGATATCACTTACATGTGGAATCTAAAAATTACAACAAACTAGTGAAGCGACTTAGCAGCAGCAGCAGCAGTGAATAATACAAAAATGAAGTAGAATCACAGATACAGAGGACAAACTAAGGTTACCAAGGGGGAGGAGAGAGATGGGGAGTATAGAGAAGGGAGAAAGAGAGGCAAGCAAAAAGTATTAGGTGTAAGATGGGCTCAAGGATGTACTGAACAACACAGAATATAACCAGTATTTTATAATAACTGTAAATGGAAAGAAACCTTTAAAATTATATTTAAAAATTTTAATTAAAGATCAAAATAATTTTTTCCAAAAAAATCTTATCTTGGAGCAACCACTCATCAATCAATTAATAAAGGATTGACTCATATACTATTTAAGCTAAGTGATGAGTGAATAGACATTAATTTTATTAACATTCTTAACAGAACATATGTGTTTTATACATTCTTTTATACATTTAAGATACATTTAAATGAAAACAAATAAATATACGCAGATATTGATTTCTGTTTAGCAATAAATGATTAGGCACCTTGGGCCCAGTAGAAAATCTAAATATTATTCATATCTTGGCTCTCTGAGATCTTTAAATAAGGATGTTTCTTCTTCTACATGACTTTAAAAGCAAAGATGGTGACCCCTAATCTATTTCTACCTTTATTTTTTCTTATTTTCTGGGAAATACTGTATTACATCCATGGGGACAGGGGTCTAATTAGAAAGTGTGGACTCCAGGACAGAGAAGCACAAGTTCAAGGTTAAGGTGGGAGGATGGATCCATGCTATACTTCAGCCAAGGAAGAAACCAAGGGTGCTGCCATGGAGCACAGCCTGGTCCATCTGAATGGAATTATCACTGATACCACCGGGACACTGGGGGCCACCATCCAGAGGGGACAGCTGGCAGGTTGGACAGTTGCTCCATCGTGTCTCTTAACTAGGAGATCTGGGATCAGATCCCAGAAGACGCTGCCTGTGAAAAGGCAGCTGCTCCCCCTGGCTCCTGTGCCTGAGAATCACTAATGACCTGAGTCTTCAGTCTGTGCTGTTCCTACTCAGAGGGAAGGGCTCTGTGTCTCCAGCCATAACTTCTTGGGGAGACAACTGGGTAGCAAACCCAACCTCCGTCATGAAATGGTCACAGATGGAGGCTGGTCAGCACTTCCAGGTGAGAACAGAGGCTTAGCGATCAGGAGAGGGAACACAGTCTACTGAAGGCCACCTGTGTGCACATTCATTCACAAACACACACACACAAACTCATATTCACACATACACTCACACAATCCTTAGAGTCTCTCTTGTTTCCTCTTTGCCACTTTTTTTCTACATCCCTATCTGCCAATTATTTTCTGGATCTTTGATGACCACGAGGGGCACCCAGTTCTGGGGTTCATCACATCCCTGAAGGCGCAGGCTGAAGGCACTGTGGAGAAAGGATCTCAGAGCATCCTTCCCTCAGCCCCATCAGTGACCAGCTCACAGCACCTGTGCAAGAACAGAGCACAATCCACCCTGGTCAGGCAGAACAGCCTGGCTCCTGGAATCACTCTCAGTCACTACACCAAGTCAGTGCCAGAAATGTACTCTCTACTTCCTTTTACATTTATCAAACTCAGTCGCTTGCTTCTTTCTATTAAAATAATGCAAACTAAATTATTTAAGATAAAATTGTTTATTCCTATTATGGGTGCTGTGTGCTCAGTCACTCAGCCACGCCTGACTCTTTGAGATCCCACAGACTACTGCCCACCAGGCTTCTCTGTCCATGGAAATATCCAGGCATGAATACTGGAGTGGGTAGCCATTTCCTTCTCCAGGGGATCTTCCTAACCCGGGGAATGAACCCGTGTCTCTTGTGTCTCCTGCATTGGCAGGCGAAATTAATAATTAAAGAGCTCTTATGATTAAGTCATTTGATTCAGTTTCCACATGGTTTCCAGATGCCAAAACAAAAGCTTTGCCATTGACAGTTCTGAGTAGAATTAGAGAAGGTGCTGCTATGCTGATGATATTGGTGATGATGATAACTTTTTACTGACATTTCACTACCTACAACCCCAAGATGCAGGCAGTGACCTGGACTCAACAACAACTATGCAGCCTATTTCATTAAAAATAGCAAAAATAATAACAGATCATATTTATTGAGTACTTACTATGTGTCAACTTTGATCTAAATATTATATTTTTTGTCAAATTTAATACTTGTTATCATGCTCTGTGGGCTTCCCAGGTGTCACAGTTGTAAAGAATCAGCCTGCCAATGCAGGAGATGCAAGAGACCCAGGTTCAATCCCTTGGTTGAGAGAAGGAAATGGCAACCCAATCAGTACTCTCTCCTGGAAAATTCTATGGATAGAGGAGTTTGGTGGGCTATAGTCCTTGGGGTCGACAGAACCGGGCACAACTGAGTGATGGAGCATATACACTGCCACTCTATGTAGTAAAATCTATCATTATCCCATTTAAGCCAATGAGGAAACTGAAGCTGAGAAGGCTGATGACTTTCTCAAGATCTCATCAAGATTAAAGAGGGAGAAAATTCTGTCAGACTCCAGAGGTATATATTTATTCATTACTCTAAACAAACATGGCATGGACACCTGCTGCCACTGACTGACCTAGCATTCTTCCTCCACAACATCGTGGTTCATTCCAATATCACATCCTGACTGCACATCATGAATCCTGAAGAAACTGCAACCAATACAATTCGGATTCTTCAACCATCCTATCAGGTAGGTTATTATCTATATCTGATAGAAGCAAGGCAGAACTCAATGGGAATAAAAATTTCACAAAGATTAAAAGGCATGTGAGGAGCAGAGAAGTACAGCATATCCTCTAGGGCTTTTACACCCCACCCTCTGTCCCAGGTTCACATTTCACCACCTGGTACTAAAATGACAGTAACACCACTGTCCTTAGGAGCATCCTGCCCTCCACATACGTTATCTCAGTTATAATTTCAGTGAGTCTGTGCAGAAGAATTGATGCTTTTGAACTGTGGTGTTGAAGAAGACTCTTGAGAGTCCCTTGGACTACAAGGAGATCCAACCAGTCCATCCTAAAGGAAATCAGTCCTGGGTGTTCATTGGAGGGACTGATGTTGAAGCTGACTCACTGGGAAAGACCCTGATGCTGGGAAAGATTGAGGGCAGGAGAAGAAGGGGACGACAGAGGATGAGATGTTTGGATGGCATCACCAACTCAATGGACATGGGTTTGGGTGGACTCTGGGAGTTAGTGATGGACAGGGAGGCCTGGCATGCTGCAGTTCATGGGGTTGCAAAGAGTCGGACACAACTGAGTGACTGAACTGAAGTAGTTGCATGTGGTACAAAACAGGAGACAGAGAGTCAGTGTAAAGTAATTAACCAAACACAGACTGAGCATAGGGAACAGAGAAAACATTCCTGTCCCACATCCAGATGTCAAAGCTCAGATGTTAAAACATAAGATGTTGATGAGCAGGTTGATGATGAGAATCAGTTCACTCAGTCATGTCCAACTCTTTATGACACCATGGACTGCATCATGCCAGGCTTCCATGTTCATCACCAACTCCCAGAACTTGCTCAAGCTCATGTCCATTGAGTCGCTGATGCCATCCAACCATCTCATCCTCTGTCTTTCCCTTTCCCTCCTGCCTTCAGTCTTTCCCAGCCTCAGGGTCTTTTCATATGAGTCAGATCTTTGCATCAGGTGGCCAAAGTATTGGAGTTTCAGCTTCAGCATCAGTCCTTCCAATGAACACCCAGGACTGATCTACTTTAGGATGGACTGGTTGGGTCTCCTTGCAGTCCAAGGGACTCTCAAGAGCCTTCTTCAACACCACAGTTCAAAAGCATCAACTGTTTGGCGCTCAACTTTCTTTATGGTTCAACTTTCACATCCATACATGACTACTGGAAAAACCATAGCTTTGACAATACGGACCTTTGTTGGCTAAGTAATGTCTCTGCTTTTTAATACATTGTCTAGGTTCATCATAGTTTTTCTTCCAAGGGGCAAGCATCTTTTAATTTCATGACTGCAGTCACCATCTGCAGTGATTTTGGAGCCCCCCAGAATTGAAGTCTCTCATTATTTCCATTGTTTCCCCATCTATTTGCCATGAAGTAATGAGACCAGATCCCATGATCTTAGTTTTCTGAATGTTGAGTTTTAAGCCAACTTTTTCATTCTCCTCTTTCAATTTCATCAAGAGGATCTTTACTTCTTTACTTTCTGCCATAAGGGTAGTATCATCTGCGTATCTGAGGTTATTGATATTTCTCCCAGAAATCTTGATCCCAGCTTGTGCTTCATCCAGGCTGGCATTTCACATGATGTACTCTGCATATAAGTTAAATAGGCAGGGTGACAATATACAGCCTTGACACACTCCTTTTCCTATTTGGAACCAGTCTGTTGATCCATGTCTTGTTCTAACTGTTGCTTCTTGACCTGCATACAGATTTCTCAAGAGGCAGGTCAGGTGGTCTGGTTTTCCCATCTCTTGAAGAATTTTCCACAGTTTGTTGTGATCCACTCGGTCAAAGGCTTTGGTGTAATCAATAAAGCAGAAGTAGATGTTTTTCTGGAACTCTCTTGCTTTTTTGATGATCCAACGGATGTTGGCAATTTCATTTCTGGTTCCTCTGCCTTTTCTACATCCAGCTTGAACATCTGGAAGTTCTCAGTTCATGTACTATTGAAGCCTGGCTTGGAGAATTTTGAGCATTACTTTGCCAGCATGTGAGATGAGTGCAATTGTGCGATAGTTTGAACATTCTTTGACAATGTCTTTCTTTGGGATTGGAATGAAGACTGAGCTTTTCCAGTCCTGTGGCCACTGCTGAGTTTTCCAAATTTGCTGGCATATTGAGTGCAGCACTTTCACAGCATCATCTTTTAGGATATGAAAGAGCTCAACTGGAATTCCATCACCTCCACTAGCTTTGTTTGTAGTGATACTTCCTAAGGCCCACTTGACTTCACTTTCCAGGATGTCTGGCTCTAGGTGAGTGATCACACCATTGTGATTATCAGGGCTGTGAAGATCTTTTTTTGTATAATTCTGTGTATTCTTGCCACTTCTTAACATCTTCTGCTTTTGTCAGGTCCATACCATTTCTGTCCTTTATTGTGCCCATCTTTGCATGAAATGTTCCCTTGGTATCTCTAATTTTCTTGAAGAGATCTCTAGTCTTTCCCATTCTATTGTTTTCCTCTATTTCTTTGCATTAATCACTGAGAAAGGTTTTCTTATCTCTCTTTACTATTCTCTGGAACTCTGCATTCAAATGGGTATATCTTTCCTTTTCTCATTTGCCTTTCACTTCTCTTCTTTTCTCAGCTATTTGTAAGGCCTCCTCAGACAACCATTTTGCCTTTTTGCATTTCTTTTTCCTAGGGATGGTCTTGATCACTGCCTCCTATAGGTGTCACCAACTTCCATCCATAGTTCTTCAAGCACTCTGTCTATCAAACCTAATCCCTTGAATCTATTTGTCACTTCCACTGTATAATCATAAGGGATTTTATTTCTATCATACCTGAGTGGTTTGGTGGTTTTCCCTACTTTCTTCAATTTAAGTCTGAATTTGGCAATAAGGGGTTCATGATCTGAGCCACATTCAGCTCCCAGTCTTATTTTTGCTGACTGTATAGTGCTTCTCCATCTTCAGCTGCAAAGAATATAATCAATCTGATTTCGATGTTGACCATCTGGTGATGTCTGTGTGTAGAGTATTCTCTTGTGTTGTTGGAAGAGGGTGTTTGCAATGACCAGTGCATTCTCTTGGCAAAACTCTGTTAGCCTTTGCCCTGCTTCATTTTGTATTCCAAGGCCACATTTGCCTGTTACTCCAGGTTATCTCTTGACTTCCTACTTTTGCATTCCAGTCCCCTATGATGAAAAGGACACCTTTTTTGGGTGTTAAGAATGATGTGCCCTTAATGAAAAGGTGCTTTTTAGTTCACAGGGTTCTCATAATGACACCAACTCACTGATAGGACAGGAAAGGGGGCCATAGTACTCCTGGCACAGAGACCCCTATGTCTCATCTGGCTCCTCTCTGAAGAAATTAACCCTCCTTCCATCTCCCTCAATATGTGTTCAACACTGATAGGACAGGAAAGGGGGCCATAGTACTCCTGGCACAGAGACCCCTATGTCTCATCTGGCTCCTCTCTGAAGAAATTAACCCTCCTTCCATCTCCCTCAATATGTGTTCAACACTCAGACACAAACACACGGAGCTCCTTGTTTAGCCCACTAGTATATGCATGAACCCAAAATGAGCTCTACAATAAGACAGTGAAATTTAAACAGCTGTTCTATAGTTTTCAAGGATTTATTTTGAAAAGATTCTTCCTGGTGAATCCCAGTTCAGTCTCATTCAGACCACCCATGGGGGAAACCTGCCACATTACAGGAGTGTAGAACCCAGACTACATCTCTACCCTGATGCCTCCTCATCAGATTCCACAGTCCTCCTATTTGTACATATTTGCAAACCACCATTTATACCTATTAGTGAATGCCAATGAGTTCCTCAAGAAATAGAGAAAAATGGACCAAAGTTCATGGACTCTGTAACATTGAGAGCCTATCTTTTTTTAAATAAGATTCTGTTCCAATTTCTCTCTTTTTGAGGAAATTAGAAACCAGACCAGCATCTCTGACTTCCTGCTCCTGGGCTTCTCTCAGCACCCAGAGCAGCAGCCTCTCCTGTTCTGGCTCTTCCTGGCCGTGTACCTGGTCACCATGCTGGGGAACCTGCTCATCATCCTGGCCATCAGCTCTGACCCCCGCCTTCACACCCCCATGTACTTCTTCCTGGCCAACCTGTCCCTCACCGACACCTGCTTCTCCTGCACCATCATCCCCAAAGTGCTGCTCAACATCCTCACCCAGCACTACACCATCTCCCACACTGGGTGCCTCGTGCAGATGTTCTTCTTCATGGAATTGACTCTGCTGGATGACTTCCTGCTGGCTCTGATGGCCTATGACCGCTACGTGGCCATCTGCCTTCCCCTCCACTACACCACCATCATGGGGCCCCAGCGCTGCCTGCTGCTGGTCGCCATATCCTGGCTCAGCTCCCACCTCCTGGCCTTCTGCCTCTGCCTCCTCATGTCTCAGCTCTCTTTCTGCGCCTCCCATGCCATCCCACACTTCTTCTGTGATGTACCCCCACTCCTGAAACTTGCCTGCTCAGACACTCGCATCTTTCAGGTCACCATGCTAACTGAAGCTGTTCCCTCGGGTCTGATTCCTCTCACCTGTGTTGTAGTTTCATATGCCCACATCATCCTCACCGTCCTCAGGATCCCATCTCCTGGGGGGAAGCACAAAGTCTTCTCTACCTGTGGCTCTCATCTAACAGTGGTCACTCTCTTCTATGGGACACTCTTTCTGGTGTATTTCCAGCCCTCATCCTCCTACTCAGCAGACACTGGGATGGCAGCATCTGTGGTGTACACGATGGTCACCCCCATGCTGAACCCTTTTATCTACAGCCTGAGGAACAGACACATGAAGGAGGCTTTATGCAGGTTCTTCTGTTGGGGAAAATGTTCTACTCAGTAAAAGGTCCTGTCCCAGATTAAAAGCACAGACTAATCACCTGCTTCCTAGACATCTTCACTGTAACTTTGAAAAACTTGGGTTCAAAGCAGGTTGGGTTCAGTATCACAAGTGGGTTTAAAGATGGAGAATGCCTAACCTGGATGGACTGGAATACAATCATCTAGCCAAGGACAGGGACAAAGCCTGAGAATGAGGTGACCAGCAGTCCCTGCAGGTGACTTGACTACTGAGCATAGGTGCCAAGCAGATTCAAACCAGAGAATAGGAATTATCAAAGAAGAACATCAGGCAGCATACAGGTTCTTGGAGGAAGCCCAAGTGTCAACTCAGTCTATAGCTAACCTGTCCATTCAACTACAAGACGCTGACAATATCTGGAAGGGTTAAGTGTCTGAGTTTCAGGGACCATTTCCAAGTCCATCTTTGGAAACGGTTCACTTATTGGGATTTAGCTATACAGGGAGAATGCTGACTGGAAAACATCCTATTTGCTAGGAATAGTGAGCAAGAATAATTCTAAGAGAGGAAAGCTGGAACAGGTAGAGTGGCAACTGGTCCAAAATCACACACCTGACATTAGAACTAAGACTGTGATTGTGAGTGACTATGAATTACTGGAATATTTTTTACTTTTAAGCTGTGGCTTATTTCATTTTTCTATACTTCAGAGAAAAATATTTATTCATTATAGCAAGTTTGTAAAACATACAAATAGCAAAAAGAAAAAAAGAAAGCATTCACTATCCCTACATTTAAAGACAACCACTGATGAATATTCACATCATTTCCCTCCTGTCCTTTATAGTTCCTTTTGTCTCTTACTGTGCTGAGAAAATACTGGACATACAATTATATAAGTTTTTGCCTAACTTTATAATACAAGCTATACTGAGAGTCCCTTGGACAGCAAGGAGATCAAACCAGTCAATCCTGAAGGAAATCAGTCCTGAATATTCATTGGAAGGACTGATGCTGAAGCTGAAGCTCCAATATTTTGGCAACCTGATGTGAAGAACTGACTCATTGGAAAATACCCTGATGTTTGGGAAGATTGAAGGCAGGAGGAGAAAGGGACGACAGAGGAAGAGATGGTTGGATGGCATCACCGATTGACATAAGTTTGAGCAAGCTCTGGGAGTTGGTGATGGACAGGGAAACCTGGCGTGCTGCAGTCCATGAGATGGAAAAGACTCGGACATGACTGAGTGACTGAACTGAATGACTGAGTGAATAATATAAGTTGTCTGCACATTATTAATGCCTCCAGAACATTTGACTCACTGACAGTACATCAGATGAATGGTCCATGACTTATAGAATGTTTCCCCATTGTTGGGTGATTAGGAGATTTCTAAATGTTCACTATTACAAATAACAATGCGATGAAAGTCCCTGAAAATAAATAAATTTTATATTCATAGTCTGTAACTTTTAATATTTCAAAAGTAGAATGTGTAAGAAGAACATTTTGGAGCCTCTTTTATCCATGCTGCCAGAATGCCAGTTAAGAGTATCCTTTTGTCTCAATCCTCTCTATATTTCCCCTTAAATGTAACTATTATGATAACCAAAATATTTGTCCTTGCTTTATTTCAGTTTTTTGATTATTGATGCAGGGATTATTTTCCTGAGTTATTAACCAATTTTTGAAATGCTCTTATTAATTGCTTATTCATGTCACCTGCCTATTGTCTTCTGGGAATTTTTATTTACTTGCATGGGCCTTTTCATATTAAAGATGTTATACCACTATTGTCTTTGCCTTGGTGATATTCCTAGTTGATTCTTTTTTTAAGTATTCATTTATTAATTTGGCTGCACTGAGCCCTAGTTGAGGCATGTGGGATCTTTAGTTGTGGCATAGCAATGCTTAGTTGCACCATGTGGGATCTGGTTCCCTAATCAGGGATGGAACCTGGGCCCACTGCATTGGGAATGTGCAGTCTTAGCCACTGGATCACCAGGAAAGCTTCCCTAGTTAATTCTTTCTTTTTTTTCTTTTTATTTTTTTTTAATTGAAGGATAATTGCTTTACAGAGTTTTATTGTTTTCTGTCAAACCTCAACATGTATCAGCTATAGGCAGACATATATCCCCTCCCTTTTGAACCTCCCTCCCATCTCCCGCCCCGTCCCACCCCTCTAGGTTGCTACAGAGCCCTCGTTTGAGTTTCCTGAGCCAGACAGCAAATTCCCATGGCTATCTATTTTACATATGGTAATGGAAGTTTCCATGTTACTCTTTCCTTACATCTCCCCCTCTCCTCCCTTCTTCCCAAGTCCATAAGTCTATTTTTTATGTCTGTTCCTCCACTGCTGCCCTGCAAATAAGTTCTTCAGTACCATTCTTTTAGATTCTGTATATATGTGTGAGAATACGATATTTATCTTTCTCTTTGACTCACTTCATTCTGTATAATAGGTTCTAGGTCCATCCACCTCATGAGAACTGACTCAAATGTGTTCCTTTTTATGGTTGAGTAATATTCCATTGTGTATATGTACCACAACTTCTTTATCCATTCATCTGTCAATGGGCATCTAGTTTGCTTCCATGTTCTAGCTACTGTCAATAGTGCTGCAATGAACAATGGGATACATGTGTCTTTTTCAATTTTGGTTTCCTCAGGGTATATGCCTAGAAGTGGGATTGCTGGGTCATATGGTGGTTTTATTCCTAGTTTTTCCCTAGTTTTTAATTCCTTATCTCTTAACTTGGTAATTTTTTTATGCAAGAAAGGTTTTATTTTATTATCAAATGAAGACATCTTCTTTGGAACCTGTTTTGCTAGAGCTATAATTTTAAATCCTTTCTTTTACAGAATTCATGCAAGTATTCAACTTTTTTCATTTTCTTATAAAACACAGTATTTTTTAATATAACCATATATTTGTTTACAATGAAATCATATCATTAAAACTGTTCCCTCTAATACAGAATGGTATTCCCTCTGAGATTACAATAAAGAGGATATTGTGAAAATGTTATATGAATAAATTTTTAATTTAGATTAAATAGACAATTTCTTAAAAAAAATAATTTATCAAAAAAATTGTGTGAGAGATAGAAAACCTGAATAGACCTATAACCATTAAGGAAATTGAAGCAGGAGCCAAAAACCTTTTTCAATGACATATGAGGCTCAGATATCTGCTATAGTCAGTCTTAGAAACAATTCAAGAAAGAAATAATTTCTAGCTTAAAAAACACTTGCAAAGAATAGAAAATAAAGAGACACTCACTAATTTCCTTAGGAGATTAGCACAACCTTGATACCAAAAGCTAACAAGAACACTGCAAAATGTACAGTAACAGCCGATCTCCTTCATGAATTAAATGCACCAATTCCAAGTAAAGTATTAGTAAGATAATTACAATAATGCAGAAGAAAATATGATGTTATCATTTCCAAGGTGAGTTTTTCCAGGAATGCAAAATTGATTTAACATTTAAAAATCAATCAAAGTAAGTCACCATTTTATAAAACCAAGGACAAAAATCATATGAGTCAAGAATAACATCTCAGTGGATGCAAGGAAAAAGTTTATATAATACAGCTTATGCTCATTAAAAGGATCTATTAGCAAATGGGGACTTCCCAGGTGGTGCCAGTGGTAAAGAACCTGCCTGCCAATGCAGGAGACATAAGAGACTTGGTTTGATCCCTGGGTTGGGAAGATCCCTGGAAGAGGGCATGGCAACCCACTCTAGTAAATCCCATGGACAGAGAAGCCTGGGGGGCTACAGTTCATGGAGACACAAGGGTTGGACACAACTGAAGTGACTTAGCATGCAGGCACACATTAGCAAATGCACATAGAAGAAAATTTTCTTTATCTGAAAGAAAAAGTTATCCTTTCAAACATACAGCATATATAATATGTAACAATTATACATTTAATTCCTTCCTGTCCAAATGTGGAACAAGACAAAATACCAGCTCTTACCACAACTATCCCACATTGTATTTGAGGTCACATCCAGTGCAGTAGGATAAGAAAGTAAAGAAAAGATATAAATTTCCTAAGGGAAGAAACAAAACTGCATTTTATTCACAGCTGACAGTTTCACACTAGTGCAATTCAAAGGAGTCTATATAGCAACCATTCAAATTGTTAATTAGGTGTCGATGCAAAAACAAGTGAAAAATAGACCCCTCAGCTCTCACATCACAACATATACAAAAATCAATCCCAGATGGTCTAAAGCACTGTGAAAAGCAAAACTAAAAAATTTTTAGAAAACTTATAAAAATTATAAAGTTTGTTAGGCTGAAACACACCTTCCTGAACTAAGGGAGGAATGACGTTCATAAACCAGACACACATAAGCCATTAAGAAGAAAGGAAAATACTGATGAATCCAATCAATTAAAATTTAAAATATTTACTTGGCAAACAAGACTGTAACAAGGACTTCCCTGGTGGTACAGTAAAACCACCTGTTAATGTAGGGGACACGGGTTCAGTCTCTGGTCTGGGAAGATTCCACATATCTTGGAGCAGCTAAGCCTGTGCCTCACAACTACAAAGTCCAAGTGCTGCAACTACTGAAGCCTGCTCACCTAGAGCTTGTGCTCTGCAACAAGAGAAGCCACTGCAATGAGAAGCCTGTGCACTGCAACGAAGAGTAACCCCCCACTCCACCCCACTCGCCACAGCTAGAGAAAGCCCATGCACAACAAGGAAGATTGTGCGCAGCCAAAAATAAGTAAATAAATAATGCTTAAAAAAAAAAAAGACTACAATAAGAGTGAAAAGACAAACTGTAAAGACAGAAAAAAATATCTGTAATACATATATAATGCACAAAGAACTACTATGTAGAATATTTAAATAGTTCTGCAAATGAATTAGAATAAAACAGACAACTACAAGGAAAAATGAACAAAAATTAGACAAGCTATTTGAAAATTAGGAAATAAAAAAATCCTAGTATTTTAAAGGTAATCGATCTTATTATTAATCACTGAAATATAAAATCAGACCATCAGGAGATGTCCCCCAACACACACACAATAAAAAAAGGCTGACATCCTTCCTATGTAGCACTAGTAGTAAAGAACCCGCCTGCCAATGCAGGAGACATAGGAGACTCAGGTTCGATCCCTGGGTGCAGAAGATCCCCTGGAGGAGAGCATGGCTACCCATGCCTGTATTCTTGCCAGGAGAATCCCATGGACAAAGGAGCCTGGCAGGCTACAGTCTATGAAGCAACTTAGCACGCACGCAGGACATCCACCCTCAAGAATGAGCTGTCGTCACACCCTCACCTATTGCTGGTCAATCTACAACATGGTATATTTTGGAAATCAATTTGATATTGCATACTAGTAGATGTAGATATCCTAAAACCAAGAAATTCCACTCATAGGTGTATATGAAAGAGAAAGAAATTCATGTGTATACCAAGAAACATACACAGGAATGATCACTTCAGTATTTTTCAAAATAATCAAAAAAGCAATTATTCTTTATGAATAGCTTGCATGATGAGTGTGTGGTATAATCATACAATGCAGCAACTCACAGCAAAGGAAATGAACAAAGAAGCATTACCTAGAGCTGTCTAGGTGATCTCACAAAAGGAAACAACTGAACAAAAGAGCCAGAAAAGAGAATACATAATGCATGGGGACATTTATATAAAGTTCAAAAACAGGCAAAACTAGAATAAAATGTTGGAAAGTTGGTAGGGATCATTTTACTTCAAGAAGGAGGGAGGAGAAATGGTGAACAGGATACACAAAAGGAGTTTCAACATGCTGGCAACATTCCACTTCTTAATCTGGGAAGTGATATGTGGGTGATTGATTGGTTTCTAATAATTTAGGGGACAGTATGCTAAAAGAAGGACTGATTGGAAGGACTGATGCTGAAACTGAGTGTCCAATACTTTGGTCACCTGATACAAACAGCCAACTCATTGGAAAAGACCCTGACACTGGGAAAAGTGAAGTCACTCAGTCATGTCTGACTCTTTGTGAGCCCATGGACTATAGCCTACCAGGCTCCTCCATCCATGGGATTTCCCAAGCAAGAGTATTGGAGTGGGTTGCCATTTCCTTCTCCAGGGGATCTTCCCAACCCAGGGATCGAACCCAGGTCTCCTGCATTGTAGGCAGACGCTTTACTGTCTGAGCCACCAGGGAAGATGCTGGGAAAGGCTGAAGGCAAACGGAGAAGAGGGTGGCAAAGGATGTGTGTGTGCTTAGCTGCTCGGTTGTGTCCAATTCTTTGTGACCCCATGGCAGACAAGATGGTTGGATAGCATCACCCACTAAATGGACACAGACTTGGGCGAACTCAGGGAGATAGATGGACAGGGAGGCCTGGCGTGCTGCAGTCCATGGGGTCACAAAGAGTCAGACATGACTTGGCAACTGACAACAACAAAATGCTAAGAGAAATAAGTCAGACAGAGAAAGACAAACACTGTATGATATCACTTATATGCACAATCTAAAAAATACAACAAACTAGTGGATAAAACCAAAAAAGAAGCAGAACCGCAGATAGAACAAACTAGCGGTTACCACTGGGGAAGTGAGACAGGAGCGTATAAAAGAGGGGGAATGAGAGGTACAAGCTATTGGGTGTAAGACAGGCTGAAGCCTGCTTTGTATGACACCGAGAATATAGCCAATACTTTGCAAAAACTGTACATGGAAAGTAAACTTGAAAATTCTATTAAAACTTTTTAATTAAAAATAAATTTTAAAAATTGTAACTTGAAGAAATAAATAGAGGATTCACCCATATTTTATTTAAGCTGAGTGATGGGAGAACAGGCATTGTTTTAATTAAAATTCTTAACAGAATATACATGCTTCATATAGTGTTTAATGTGGAAGATACATTTAAACAGAAAAAAAAAAAAAATCTTTAAAAAGAATTCATTTGAACCAGTCCTAATGAGATGAATGAAGCTGGAGCCCCTTATACAGAGTGAAGTAAGCCAGAAAGATAAAGAACATTACAGCATACTAACACATATATATGGAATTTAGAAAGATGGTGACGATAACCCTATATGCAAAACAGAAAAAGAGACACAGAAATACAGAATAGACTTTTGAACTCTGTGGGAGAAGGCGAGGGTGGGATGTTTCGAGAGGAATCGGGTGGAGAGGGAGGTGGGAGCGGGGATTGGGATGGGGAAGATGTGTAAATCCATGGCTGATTCATATCAATGTATGACAAAACCCACAAAAAAAATAAATAAATAAACACTAAAAGCAAAACAGAAAAAAAAAATCTATAAGTCAATTTATTTATGTTAAGAAATAATTATTAGGCTCACTGTGCCCAATAGAGAATCTAAATATTAATCATATCTCTGTTCTCTGAGATCTTTAAATAAGAATGTGTCCTCTTCTACATGACTTCTAAACGCAAATATTGTGACCTCTGGGCTATTCTATCTTTATTTTTTACTTATTTTCTGAGACATACTGTATTTCATCCATGTGGACAGGGCTCTAACTAGAAAACGCTGACTCCAAAACAGAGACGGACCATTTCAGGGTTAAGGGGGAAGGAGGGATCCACACAGCATCTCACCCCAGGGAGAAACTAGAGGTGCTGCCATGGAGCCCAGCCCCATACATCTGAATGGCATTATCAGTGAGGCTGATGGAACACAGGGGCCACCATCCAGAGGGAACTAACTGCTGGCTGGCTGGACAGTTGCCCCACGGTGTCTCTAACTAGGAAGTCTGGGAACAAGTCCCAGGAGACACTGCCTATGAAAAGGCAGCAGCTCCTCCTGGCTCCTGTGCTAGAGAATCACTAATGACCTGAGTTTTCATCTCTGTGACCTTTGAAAAAAACTCAGAAAATAGACAAAAGGTTTTGAATGATCTAAGATTTTGGAGTCTACAAATATTTAAGCAATATTTTCCTTGCATTTTTCTACATTAAATGGGAGTTGCAAACCAAACCAGCATCTCTGACTTCCTGCTCCTGGGCTTCTCTCAGCATCCAGAGCAGCAGCCTCTCCTGTTCGGGCTCTTCCTGGCCGTGTACCTGGTCACCATGCTGGGGAACCTGCTCATCATCTTGGCCATCAGCTCTGATCCCCATCTCCACACCCCCATGTACTTCTTCCTGGCCAACCTGTCCTTCACCGACACCTGCTTCTCTTGTACCATCATCCCCAAGGTGCTGCTCAACATCCTCACCCAGCACTACACCATCTCCCACACTGGTTGTCTTGTGCAAATGTTCTTCTTCATGGAACTGGCCCTGCTGGATGACTTCCTGCTGGCTGTGATGGCCTATGACCGCTACGTGGCCATCTGCCTTCCCCTCCACTACACCACCATCATGGGGCCCCAGCGCTGCCTGCTGCTGGTCGCTGCATCCTGGCTCAGCTCCCACCTCCTGGCCTTCTCCCTCTGCCTCCTCATGTCTCAGCTCTCTTTCTGCGCCTCCCATGCCATCCCACACTTCTTCTGTGACCTTCTCCCTCTCCTGAAACTTGCCTGCTCAGACACTCACATCTTTCAGGTCACCATGCTAACTGAAGCTGTTCCCTCGGGTCTGATTCCTCTCACCTGTGTCGTAGTTTCATATGCCCACATCATCCTCACCGTCCTCAGGATCCCATCTCCTGGGGGGAAGCACAAAGTCTTCTCTACCTGTGGCTCTCATCTAACAGTGGTCACTCTCTTCTATGGGACACTCTTTCTGGTGTATTTCCAGCCCTCATCCTCCTACTCAGCAGACCCTGGGATGGCAGCATCTGTGGTGTACACGATGGTCACCCCCATGCTGAACCCTTTTATCTACAGCCTGAGGAACAGACACATGAAGGAGGCTTTGTACAGATTCTTTGGCTGGGGAAAATGTTCTACTCAGTAAAAAGCCCTGTCCCAGATTAGAAGCTCAGGCTCTGTGATGTGTTTTATTCCTGGAGTCTTCATTTGAAAAAGTTTGACAAATTCAGACTCAAGGCAGGATGGTGCTCAGAATCACAAGCAGGTTTTAAAGATGGAGAATGCCTGACTTGGTAGAACTGGAATACCATCAACTAGCCAAGGACAGAGCTAAAGCCTGCAAGAGGAGTAACCAGCAGTCCCTGCGAGGTGACTTGATTACTGGATATGGGTGAACAAGCAGATTCAAACCACAGAGTGGGAATCATCAGAAGATGACATCAGACAGAATACAGGTTCTTGGAGGAAGCTAACCTGTCCATTCAACTACAAGAAATGTTGACAATATCTGGAAGGGTCAAGTGTCTGAGTTTCAGGGATCATTTCCA
The DNA here is from genome assembly GCF_033118175.1 of Dama dama. Classification (NCBI taxonomy): domain Eukaryota; kingdom Metazoa; phylum Chordata; class Mammalia; order Artiodactyla; family Cervidae; genus Dama; species Dama dama. Next base: position 12,759,141 of record NC_083691.1, on the reverse strand, counting down.
AACACACCTTTGGAAACAACTCATAGGGATTCAGCTACACAGGGAGAAAGCTGAATCAAAAGACATACTATTAGCTGGCAATAAGCAAGCAAAGCTAATTCTAGGAGAAGAAACCTGGCACTGGTAGGTGGGGGCTGGTCCAAAATCATACACCTGGGATTAGAACTAGGACTGTGACTATGAATTATTGGAGTAGATTCATGATTTTTTTTACTTTTTAAGCTGTGGCTTAGTTCATTTTTCTATAAAAAACACTCAGAACAAATTTGTAAAACATACAAATAGGAAAAAGAAGAAAAAGAAACACTCACTATTCGTACATTTAAAGACAACCACTGATAATATTTCACATCATTTCCCTCCTGTCTCCTAAAATTGCTTTTTGTTTTTTACTGTGTGGAGAAAGTACTGGACATACAATTATATAGCTTTTTTGCCTAACTTTATAACATAACTTGTCACCACATTAACTCCTCCTGAACATTTGGCTCTCAGATGACAGAAGAAAGGGTAGTATTTCCCCATTGTTGGATGATTAGGAAATTTCTGTGTGTTCACTATTACAAATAACAGTGCAATGAAAGTCTCTGAAAAGAAATGATTCTTATGGTCATAGTCTGTAGTCTTAATATTTTCAAAAGTAGAACATCAAAGCATAACATTTTGGGGGCTCTTTTGTCCATGCTGCCAAAATGTCAAATAAGAATGTTCTTTTGTCTCTGTCCACTCCATATGTTGATGTTCATATTTTCCCCTAAATGTAACAAATATGGTAATGAAATCATATGTTCTTGCCCTGGTTTTAATTTCTTTGTTTATTAATAAGGGAACTATTTTCCAGCATCCATTAACCAATTTTTAAAATTCTCTTATTAATTGTTTATTCATGTCATCTACCTATTACCTTCTGAGATTTTTTTATTGACTTGTATGGGCCTTTTTATATTAAAGATATTACTTCCTTGTCTTCTTCAGCTTGTTCCTAGTTCATTCTTTATCTCTTAACTTTGTGATTATTTTTTCTTTTTTTTTTGGCCATTCTGCATAGCATGTGGGATCTTAGTCTTGTGACTAGGGATAAATCCTGTGCCACCTGCATTGGAAGCACGTAGTCTTAAACACTGGACCACCAGGGAAGTCCCTTAACTTGGTGATTCTTTTAAATGTATGGAAGTTTTTATTTTATTATCAAATCAAGAAATATTCTTTGTAACTCCGTTTACTACAATTAAATTTGAAATCCTACCTTCTGCAGAGTTCATGCAAATATTCAACTTTTTCACTTTCTTGTGTTATTACACAAGAATTTTTTTTAATATTTTTTAATAACCATTTTTTTCATAACCATACATTAGTTTAGGATGAAATCATATTGTTAAAGTAAGAATAACACACAATGAGTTTGAGTTTGAGTAAACTCTGGGAGTTGGTGATGGACAGGGAGTCCTGGAGTGCTGCAGTCCATGGGGTCATAAAGAGTCAGACACAACTGAGTGACTGAACTGAACTGAACACACAATTATACCACTGATATTAAAGAAAAATATCATAAATAAAACTCATCAAAAAAATTTAGGAAGACATATACAACCTCAATAGACCTATAACAATTAAGGAAATTGAATCAGTAGCCAAAAACTTCCTCCAAGAAAATTTCAAGCCCAGGTGGTTGCAATAATTTTATAAACACTGGAAGAATTCTACTTTGCAAAACTCTTTCAGAGAATAAAAATAAAGGAACATTCACCTATTCCCTTTTAGACATTAGCACAACTTTGATACCTAAAGCTAATGAGAATATTGCAAAAAAAAAAAAAGTACATACATTGACATGAATCAGCCATGGAGTTACATGTATTCCCCATCCCGATCCCCCCTCCCACCTCCCTCTCCACCCGATTCCTCTGGATCTTCCCAGTGCACCAGGCCCGAGCACTTGTCTCATGCATCCAGCCTGGGCTGGTGATCTGTTTCACCCTAGATAATATACGTGTTTTGATGCTGTTCTCTCGAAACATCCCACCCTCGCCTTCTCCCACAGAGTCCAAAAGTCTGTTCTGCACATCTGTGTCTCTTTTTCTGTTTTGCATATAGGGTTATCGTTACCATCTTTCTAAAAAGAAAATATGATGTTATTATTACCAAGTTGAGTTTTCCCAGAATGCAAAGTTGGTTTAACATTTAAAAATCAACCAAAGTAAGTCACTATTTTACAAAACAAAGGACAAAAATCATATGATTCAAGAAAGCAATACTTTTGAGATGCAAGAAAAATTTGGATATAATCCAACATATGCTTATTAAAAAGTCAGGTTAGCAATGGACATAGAAGCAAATTTTCTTAATATGAAAAGAGTTCTTTTTTCAAACATATAGCATATTATGTGTCATAATCATACACTAAATCCTTCCTGTCCACATGAGGAACAAGACAAAATACTAACTCTCACTGCAACTGTCCCACATTGTACTTGAAACATCCAGTGCAATGCGATAAGAAAAACAAATAAAAAATATATATTTTCTAATGAAAGAAACAAAATTGAATTTTATTCACACCTGATAGGTTTCATAATATCGAAATTCAAAGGAGTCTAACATTCAAATTATTAATTAGGTGTCTTGAGGCAAAAACAAGTAAAACATAGACACCTTAGTACTCAGTTCACAAAATACACAAAAATCAACTCCAGAGTGACTAAAGCAGTCATTGTTAAAAGCAAAATTCTAAGGATTTTAGAAGAAAATGCTGAAATACACTTTCCTGAACTAAGGAAACAATGGGCAGCATAAACCAGACACTAGCAAAGCATTAAGAAAAAAGGAAAGAACTGATGAATTCAATAAATTAAAATTTAAAATATTAACTTTGCAAACAGACTGTAACAAGAGTGAAAAGACAAACCATAAAGACAGAGAAAATATTTGTAATACATATAATGCACAAAGGAATGGTATCTAGAATATTTAAATGGCTCTATAAATAAATTAGAATTTTAAAAGATAAGAAAAATGAACAAAAATTTAGATAAACAGTTTCAAAATTAAGAAATACAAACACTAATAAGTATTTCAGGTGCCTAATCTCAGTTTTAATTACCAAAATATAAAGTCAAGCCATGCCCCCCAACACACACACACACCAAGTAACTACAGTGAAAAAAACCAACACACCACCAAGTGTTATCAAGAATGAGCTGCCACCACAACCTCACTTATTGCTGATGGAAGTGCAAATTGGTACAATCTATTTGGAAGAGAATTTGATATTGCATAGTAAAATTGAAGATGGAGATATCCTAAAACCATGAAATACAATAATAATTGTATGAAAGAGCAAGGATGGGTATGTACGGGTATGTATGAAAGAGAAGGAAATGCTTGTGTACATGAAGAAACATCTACAGGAATGATGAAAACAGTACTGTTCCAAATAACCAAAAAAACTATTCTTTCAAAAGTAGCTTGCATGACTAATGTATGGTGTCATACAATGTAGCAACTCACAGCAATGGAAGTGAATAAACAATCACCACCTAGAGCTGTCTAGATGATCTCACAAAGAAACAACTGAACAAAAGAGCCAGAAAAGAGAATACATAATGCATGAGGGCATTTATATAAAGTTCAAAAACAGGCAAGACTAAAATCAAGTGTTAGAAAGATAACAGGGATCATTTTACTTCAAGAAGGAGGGAAGAGTGATGATAAACCTAATAACACAAAAAGAATTTCAGACAAGCTGGCAATGTTCTACTTCTGAATCTGGGAAGTGATACATAGGGGATTGGTTCCCAGTAATTTCTTGGGCAGTATGCTAAAAGAATGTCAGACAGAGAAAGACAAAGACTATATGATATCACTTATAAGCAGAATCTTAAAAAGTACAACAGTCTAGTGTATAAAACAAAAACGAAGCAGAATCATAGATGTAGAGAACAAGCTAGTGGTTACCAGTGGAAAGGGGAGAGAGGGGCAATATGGAGGATGGGGAATGAGAGGTACAAACTCTTGGGTGTAAGATAGGCTCAAGGATGATTGGTACAGAACTGAGAATATGGCCAATATTTTGTAGTAACAGTAAATGGAAAGTAACCTTTAAAATTGTATTAAAATTTTTTAATTCAAAATAAACATAAATTTTAAAAAACTATCCCAGAACAATAAATAAATAAAGTGTTGACCTCTATACTATTTAAGCTAAGTGATGGGAGAATAGGCATTAATTTTATTCACATTCTTAACAGAATATACATGTTTTATACATTCTTTTTATGGAAGATACATTAAAATAAAAACAAACATATTCATAAATTAATTTATTTTTAGAAAAAAATTATTAGGCACCATGTGTCCAATAGAGAATCTAAATATTATTCATATCTCTGTTCTCTGAGATCATTAAGTAAGACTGTGTCCTCTCCTACATGACTTCTGAAAGCAAAGCTTATGACCTCTGATCTGTTCTATCTTTATTTTTACTTATTTACTGGGACATACTATATTATATCCACAGGGACAGGGCTCAAATTAGAAAGTAGGGACTCCAGGACTGAGATGGACCAGTTCAGGGTAAAGGCTGGGAGGAGGGATCCACGCTGCACCTCACCCAAGGGAGAGACCAGGGGTGCTGCCCATGGAGCCTGGTCCATCTGAATGGAGTCATCACTGATGCTACAGCGACACAGAAGGCCACCGTCCAGAGGGGAGAGCTGGCAGGTTGGACAGTTGCCCCATCATGTCTCTAACTAGGAGGTCTGGGAACAGATCCCAGGAGACACTGCCTGTGAAAAAGCAGCGGCTCCTCCTGGCTCCAGTGGCTGGGAATCTCTAACGAACTGAGTCTTCAGTCTGTGCTCTTCCTACTCAGAGGGAAGGGCTCTGTGCCTCCAGCCCTTGTGACAACAGAGTAGCGAACCCAACCTCCTCCAAGGAAGCATCACAGATGGAGGCTGGTCAGCACCTCCAGGTGAGAACAGAGGCTTAGGAATGGGGAGGGAATCTGCCTAAGGGCGCGCGCGCGCACACACACACACACACACACACACACACGCTGACACATATACACAAGCAGCCTGGAGAACCTCTTCTTCTTCATTTTGCCACTTTCTTCTACATCCCTATCTGCTAATCATTTTCTGGATCTTTGATGACCATGAGGGGCACCCAGTTCTGGGGTTCATCACATCCCTGAAGGCGTAGGCTGAAGGCACTGTGGAGAACGGATCTCAGGGCACCCTTCCCCCAGCTCCATCAGTGACCAGCTCACAGCACCTGTGCAAGAACAGAGCATCACTGAGCCTTGTCCAGTGGAAGAGCCTGTTCCCAGAGTCACTCTCCACCACCTCACCATGTCAGTACCCATAATTTACTCTCTACGTCCATTTAGTTACCAACCTCGGTCACACCCTTCCTTTTTCACTAAACTTTGTGCTAAATCACTTAGGACAGAATTATTTATTCCTATAATCATATTATAATCAGGGAGCTTGTATGATTAAGTTATTTGACCCAGTTTCTACTTGGTTTCCAGCTGGCAAAACAAAAGTTTTGCCACTGACAGTTTTGAGTAGAGTCGGAGGTGGTGCTGCTGCACTGATATCGGTGACAATGATGATGACTTTTTATACTGACACCTCACAACCTACAAGCCCAAGATGCAGGCAGTGACTGCAATCACAAAAACAACACCCTTTTAACTTTAAGAAAAAGTAGTAATAATAGATCATATTTATTAAGCACTTACATGATGTCATTCTTGATCTAAAACAGTCTGTTTTTTTGTTTGTGCTGTTCTTAGTCACTTGGTCATATCCAGCTCTTTGTGAGCCTATCGACTGTAGCATGCCAGGCTCCTCTGTCCATGGGATTCTCCAGGCAAGAATACTGGAATGGGTTGCCATGCCCTCCTCCAGGGAAGCTTCCTAGCCCAGGGATCAAACCCAGATCTCCCACATTACAGGCAGATTCTTTACTGTCTACCAGGGAAGCCCTGGTGTCTATAATTATTATCAAATTTAACCCTCATAACAACTCTGTATGGGAAACTCTATCATTATTCCATTTAAGCCAATAAAGAAACTGAAGCTGAAAACATTGGCAACTCTCTCAAGATCTCATCAAGAGTGAAGAGTGAAAAAATTCTGTCAGACTCCAGAAGTATATAATGCTTTTATTCATTACCCTAAGCAAATATGACATTGGCCCCTGCTGCCACTAACTGACCTGGCCTTCTTCCTCCAAACCATCATAGCTCCTCCAAATTTCACATCTTGGCAGCATATCATGAATCCTGAAGAAACCACAGCCAATCCCAGCATTTGGCCTCTTCGACAATCCTATCAGGTAGGTTATTATCTGCATCTGATAGAAGAAAAGCAAAGTTCAATGGGAGTAAAAATATCCCAAAGATTAAAGGCACGTGAGGAGCTCAGCAGTAAAGCATGTCCTCCAGCACTTTTTCACCACATCCTGGGCCCCAGGTTCACATTGCATCACCTGCTACTAACAATGACAATAATATCATTGCCCTTAGAAGCAGCCTGCCCACCACATATGTTGTCCCAGTTATAACTTCAATGAGTCTATGAAGTAGTTGCACATAGTACAAAGCAGGACACAGAGATTCAGTGGACAGTAATTAATCAAAGGCAGATTGAGCATAAGGAACAGAGAAAAAATTCCTATCCCATGTCCAGATTCCAAAGCTGAGATGATGAAACATAAGATATTGATGGGCAGGTTGATGATGAGAATGAAAATAATGTGCCCTTAATGAGAAGGTGCTTTTCAGTTCACAGGGTTCTCATAGCCACACTAATGCATGGAAATGGTTCAATGCAGAGGGCCAGAACACTCCCATCAGAGATCCCTAAGTCTCAGTGGGCTCCTCTCTGAAGTAACTAATCCTCCTTCCATCTTCCTCAACATGCGCTCAACACTCACACACTTACACACAGAGCTCCTTGTTTTTCCCCCTAAATCCTAGTATATGCATGACCCCAAAAGGAGCTCCACAGTAAGACAGTGAAATTTAAATGGTTGTTCTAAATTAGGAGTTTGGAATTAACATGTACATACTACTGTATATACCTGGAGGAGGGCATGGCAACCCACTCCAGTAACCTTGCCTGGAGAATCCCCATGGACAGAGGACTCTGGGCTATAGTCCATGGGGTCACAAAGAGTTGGACACAACTGAGCAACTAAGCGCATGCACACACACACACTACTGCATATAAAATAAATAACCAATGATGACCTACTGTATAGCACAGGGAGCACTGCTCAATGTTATGTGGCAGCCTGGATTGTTGGGGAGTTTGGTGGATAATGGATACAGGTATATATATATATATGGCTGAGTCCCTTTGCTGTCCACCTGAAACTATCACAACACTCTTAATTGGCTATACTCCAATATAAAAAAGAAAGTTTAAAAAAACAAGGACCTACTAGCACAGAAAACTCCACTCAATATTATATAATCAACTATATGGGAAAAGAATCTGAAAAAGAATGGATATATATATATACATATATATATGCATAACTCAATCACTTTGCTGTATAGCTGAAACTAGCACAACAATGTGAATCAGCTGTACTTCAATATAAAATAAAACTTAAATCACAAACAAAAATGATTGTTCTATCATTTTTTAAAAAGGAAATTAAATTTGAAGAGATTTTTCCAACTGAATTCCAGTTCAGTCTCATTCAGATCACCTATGTGGAAAGCATGCCACATTACAGGATTCTAGAACCCAATCTACATCTCTACCCTGATGCTGTCTCATCAGCGTTCACAGTCCTATTTGTACATATTTGCAAACCAGCATTTACACCCACTAATGGAACTCAGTGACCTCTTCAAGGAATAGAGAAAAACAAACCAAAGTCCATGGACTCTGTAACACTGAGAGCCTATCTTTATTTAAATAAGATCTGCTCTCATTTCTCTGCTTTGGAAGGAAATTAGAAACCGAACCAGCATCTCTGACTTCCTGCTCCTCGGCTTCTCTCAGCATCCAGAGCAGCAGCCTCTCCTGTTCGGGCTCTTCCTGGCCGTGTACCTGGTCACCATGCTGGGGAACCTGCTCATCATCTTGGCCATCAGCTCTGATCCCCATCTCCACACCCCCATGTACTTCTTCCTGGCCAACCTGTCCTTCACCGACACCTGCTTCTCCTGCACCATCATCCCCAAGGTGCTGCTCAACATCCTCACCCAGCACTACACCATCTCCCACACTGGTTGTCTTGTGCAAATGTTCTTCTTCATGGAACTGGCCCTGCTGGATGACTTCCTGCTGGCTGTGATGGCCTATGACCGCTATGTGGCCATCTGCCTTCCCCTCCACTACACCACCATCATGGGGCCCCAGCGCTGCCTGCTGCTGGTCGCTGCATCCTGGCTCAGCTCCCACCTCCTGGCCTTCTCTCTCTGTCTCCTCATGTCTCAGTTCTCCTTCTGTGCCTCCCATTCCATACCACACTTCTTCTGCGACCTTCTCCCTCTCCTCAAACTTGCCTGCTCAGACACTCGCATCTTTCAGCTCATGATGTTTGCAGAAGCAGCCCTCTCAGGAGTGGTCCCTCTCACCTGTGTCCTGGTCTCTTATGCCCACATCATCCACACCATCCTCAGGATCCCCTCTGCTGGGGGGAAGCACAAAGTCTTCTCTACCTGCGGCTCTCACCTGACAGTGGTCACTCTCTTCTATGGAACTGTCTTTCTGGTGTATTTCCAGCCCTCATCCTCCTACTCAGCAGACACTGGGATGGCAGCATCTGTGGTGTACACGATGGTCACCCCCATGCTGAACCCTTTTATCTACAGCCTGAGGAACAGACACATGAAGGGAGCTTTGTGGAGACTCCTTGGCTGGGGAAGATGTAGTAGTGTAGTGTTAGTCATGTCAGTCATGTCCGACTCTTTGCGATCCCACAGACTGTAGCCTGCCAGGCTCCTCTGTCCATGGGATTCTCCAGGCAAGAATACTGGAGTGGATTGCCATTCCCTTCTCCAGAGGATCTTTCCAACCCAGGGATGGAACCCGGGTCTCCTGCATTGCAGGAAGTTTCTTTACCGTTTGAGCTACAGGGAAGATGTTCCACCCCATAAAAAGTCCTTCCCCAGAGTAGAGCTCCAGGCTTTTCAATGTGCCTCCTTCTCTAGATTTGTCCGTTATAAATTTTTTTTTTTTATTAGTTGGAGGCTAATTACTTCACAACATTTCAGTGGGTTTTGTCATACATTGATATGAATCAGCCATAGAGTTACACGTATTCCCCATCCCGATCCCCCCTCCCACCTCCCTCTCCACCCGATTCCTCTGGGTCTTCCCAGTGCACCAGGCCCGAGCACTTGTCTTGAAAGACTCACATTCAAAACATAATGGATGCTTAGTTTTCAGAGCAGATGCATGAAAATAAAGACTCAGATTTGCAGAACAGGAATAGGGGCATTTGGGGAGGGTGGGGGAACCAGCAGTCCCCACAGGGTGACGATGTGTGGATATATGTATCCAGGCAGAGTCAATCCAGAGTTGGGAACATCAAAAATACCAGAAAACACTTCACTTCTAAGAGAAAGGCCAATAGGAGCAGTGTAGGTTACAAATTCTTCCCCAGTAACAAAAAATTCTGGCAAGCCTAGACAGGTCAGGACGTCAGTCAAGTCACTGGGCTGCAGGGACCAATTCTGACCCTACCTTGGAAGAAACTCATTCATGGGGACTGGACTCGATGTGGAGAATGTCATATCAAGTAGGAAAAATCTGTATGTGGCCTGAGTGTGTGTGTTTATGTTCAGTTGTTCAATCATGTCCAACTCTTTGGGACCTTTTGGACTGTAGCCTACCAGGATCCTATGTCCATGGAATTAACCCAGCAAGAATACGGGAGTGGATAGGCGTTTGCGATCAAACCCATGTCTTCTGCATTGCAAGTGGATTGTTTTACTGCAAGCCACCAAGGAACTCTATGTAGATTGCAAGGGCAAGAATATTTTAGAAAAGGGAGCTAGGCACAAAAAAAGAAAGAATTTGTCCAGTTTCATACTTCTGGACTTAGATCTCTGTCTCTGGTAGGTTATTTGGTTTTTTGTTGTTGTTCAATTCAGTTCAGTTCAGTCACTCAGTCGTGTCTGACTCTTTGTGACCCCATTGATTTGCAGCATGCCAGGTCTCGCTGTCCATCACTAACTCCCGGAGTTTACTCAAACTCATGTCCATTGAGTCGATGATGCCATCCAACCATCTCATCCTCTGTCATCCCCTTCTCCTGCCATCTTCAATCTTTCCCAGCATCAGGGTCTTTTCAAATGAGTCAGCTCTTCACATCAGGTGGCCAAAATATTGGAGTTTCAGCTTCAGCATCAGTCCTTCCAATGAACATTCAGGACTGATTTCCTTTAGGATGGACTGGTTGGATCTCCTTTCAGCCCAAGGGACTCTCAAGAGTCTTCTCCAACACCACAGTTCAAAAGCATCAATTCTTTAGCACTCACCTTTTTTTTATGGTTCAACTCTCACATCCATACATGACTACTGGAAAAACCATAGCTTTGACTAGATGGACCTTTGCTGGCAAAGTAATGTCTCTGCTTTTTAAAAAGCTGCCTATGTTTCTCATAACTTGTCTTCCAAGAAGCAAGCGTCTTTTAATTTCATGGCTGCAGTCATCATCTGCAGTTATTTTGGAGCCCAGAAATAGTCTCTCACTGTTTCCACTGTTTCCCCATCTATTTCCCATGAAGTGATGGGACCAGATGCCATGATCTTAGTTTTCTGAATGTTGAGCTTTAACCCAACTTTTTCACTCTCCTCTTTCACTTTCATCAAGAGGCTCTTTAGTTCTTCTTCACTTCACCACCGCCATAAGGGTGGTGTCATCTGCATATCTGAGAGGTTACTGATATTTCTCCCAGCAATCTTGATGCAAGCTTGTGCTTCATCCAGTCCAGCATTTCTCATGATGTACTCTGCATATAAGTTAAATAAGCAGGGTGACAATATACAGCATTGACATACTCCTTTCCCAATTTGGAACCAGTCTGTTGTTCCATGTCCAGTTCTAACTGTTGCTTCTTGACCTGCATACAGATCTCTCAGGAGGCAGGTCAGGTGGTCTGGTATTTCCATCTCTTTCAGAATTTTCCCAGTTTGTTGTGATCCACACAGTCAAAGGCTTTGGCATAGTCAATAAAGCAGCAATACATGTTTTCTGGAACTCTCTTGCTTTTTCAATGATCCAGCAGATATTGGCAATTTGATCTCTGGTTCCTCTGCCTTTTCTAAAACCAGCTTGAGCATCTGGAAGTTCACGGTTCACGCATTGCTGAAGCCTGGCTTGGAGAATTTCGAGCATTACTTTGCTAGCATGTGAGATGAGTGCAATTGTGTGGTAGGTTTGAGCATTCTTTGGCATTGCCTTTCTTTGGGATTGGAATGAAGACTGAGCTTTTCTAGTCCTGTGGCCACTGCTGAGTTTTCCAAATCCACTGGCATATTGAGTGCAGCACTTTCACAGCATCATCCTTTAGGTTATGAAAGAGCTCAAATGGAATTCCATTACCTTCAGTAGCTTTGTTCGTAGTGATGCTTCCCAAGGCCCACTTGACTTCGCATTCCAGGATGTCTGGCTCTAGGTGAGTGAGCATACCATTGTGATTATCTGGGCTGTGAAGATCTTTTTTATATAATTCTTCTGTGTATTCTTGCCATCTCTTCTTAATATCATCTGCTTCTGTTAGGTCCATACCATTTCTGTCCTTTATCGAACCCATCTTTGCATAAAATGTTCCCTTGGTATCTCTAATTTTCTTGAAGAGATCTCTAGTCTTTCCCATTCTGTTGTTTTCCTCTATTTCTTTGCAATGATCGCTGAGGAAGGCTTTCTTAACTCTCCTTGCTATTCTTTGGAACTCTGCTTTCAAATGGGTATATCTTTCCTTTTCTCCTTTGCCTTTCACTTCTCTTTTTTTCATAGCTGTTTGTAGGGCCTCCTCAGACAGCCATTTTGCCTTTTTGCGTTTCTTTTCTTGGGGTCGTCTTGATCCCTGTCTCCTGTACAATGTCACAAACCTCCAACCATAGTTCTTCAGGCACTCTATCAGATCTAATTCCTTGAATCTATTTGTCACTTCCCCTGTATAGTCATAAAGGATTTGATTTAGGTCATACCTGAATGGTCTAGTGGTTTTCCCTACTTTCTTCAATTTTAGTCTGAATTTGGCAATAAGGAGTTCATGATCTGAGCCACAATCAGCTCCCAATCTTGTTTTTGCTGACTGTATAGAGCTTCTCCATCTTCAGCTGCAAGGAAAATAATCAATCTGATTTTTGTGTTGACCATCTGGGGATGTCTATGTGTAGAGTCTTCTCTTGTGTTTTTGGAAGAGAGTGTTTGCTATGACCAGTGCGTTCTCTTGGCAAAACTCTATTAGCCTTTTCCCTGCTTCATTCTGTTCTCCAAGGCCAAATTGGCCTGTTACTCCGGGTATTTCTTGACTTCCTACTTTTGCATTTCAGTCCCCTATAATGAAAAGAACATCTTTTTTAGATGTTAGTTCTAGAGGGTATTGTAGGTCTTCATAGAACCATTCAACTTCAGCTTCTTCAGCATTATGGGTCAGGGCATGGACTTGGATTACTGTGATATTGAATGGTTTACCTTGGAAATGAACAGAGATCATTCTGTCGTTTTTGAGATTGCATCCAAGCACTACATTTCTGACTCTTTGTTGACTATGATGGCTACTCCATTTCTTCTAAGGGATTCTTGCCCACAGTAGTAGATACAATGGTCATCTTTGTTAAATTGTTGTTGTTAGCTGTGAGCTATTTTCATTTTTTAAACTGTTGTCTATTTTTTCTTCAATTGAAAAATTATTTATGTCATTATAGTAAATGTCTAAAATATAAGGAAAATTTTTCAAATGCCTTCCTGAAAGAATATGTTATGCAAATTCTTATGATCCTTTTCTCTATACATTTATTCTACATTGTTAAGATGATGATTTTTCATGTAATTTTAAAACATGAATGTTTCCACACTATTGTTAAATTTTTATAAGCATTCTCATAATTAATATTATAGCAGAAGCCCCTGCTATGTTGTTGTTCTGTTGCTCAGTCATGTCTGACTCTTTGTGACCCCATGGACTGCAGCACACCAGGCCTCCCTGTCCCTCACCAACTCCCGAAGTTTGCCCAAGTTCATAATCATTGTATTGGTGGTGCCAGCCAGCCATCTCATCCTCTGATGCCCTCTCCTCCTTCTGCCCTCAATCTTTCCCAGCATCAGGGACTTTTCCAACGAGCCAGCTGTTCACATCAGGTGACCAAAATACTGGAGCTTCAGCTTCAGCATCAGTCCTTCCAATGAGTATTCAGGGCCGATTTCCCTTAAGATTGATTTGTTTCATCTCCTTGCAGTCCAAGGGACTCTCAGGGTCTTCTCCAGCATCACAGTCGGAAGGCATAAATTCTTTGGCGCTCTGCCTTCATTACCGTCCAGCTCTTACAAACTGTACGTGACCACTAGGAAGACCATAGCCTTGACTGGCAGAGTAATGTCTCTGATTTTCAATACACTGTCTATAATCTTCCATTTGGGGGTAACTAGTTCTGTTAATTATTTTTAACTTTATAAATAATAATGCAATGAAGATCAGTGTGAATAAACCCTATATGTATAGATTTTCCCATGCCCTTCCAATAAATTTTAAGAAGTGGAATTGCTGTGTGAAAATTTTTTCAGGCTCATGAAATATGTTGCAAAAATAGTTTACAAGGACTTCCCTGGAGATCCAGTGGTTAAGTCTCCATGTTTCCACTGCAGGGCTCATGGGCTAGATTCCTGCTCAGGGAACTAAGATCCCACATGCCACATGGCATGGCCAAATAAACAGATGTATTTTTTAATGAAGAAACTATCTATAAAAATAATAAAAATACATCTGTGTCTTTTTCTGTTTTGCATATAGGGTTATCGTTACCATCTTTCTAAATTCCATATATATAAGTGTTAGTATACTATATTGGTCTTTATCTTTCTGGCTTACTTCACTCTGTATATTATCTAGGGTGAAACAGATCATCAGCCCAGGTTGGATGCATGAGACAAGTGCTCGGGCCTGGTGCACTGGGAAGACCCAGAGGGATTGGGTGGAGAGGGAGGTGGGAGGGGGGATCGGGATGGGGAACACATGTAAATCCATGGCTGATTCATGTCAATGTATGGCAAAAACCACTACAATATTGTAAAGTAATTAGCCTCCAACTAATAAAAATAAATGGAAAAAATAATAATAATAAAAAGTTACAAAACTGTTAATAATTTACATCCCAACTGACGGTTCCATGAAAATGTTCCTTTCTCTGCATTCTTTGTGTTCTGATTTTTTACTCAATTGTCACAAATATAATGAGTGAAAAATAGTACTTCTTTTCTTTGAATGTTTTGGATTACTGATTGTTTACTTAAATCCATGAATGCATTTTATTTATTTTTCTGTCAATTATTTCTTCGTGTCATCTGACTATTTTAAAGACTTGCATAAGTCTTTTTTATATTAAATATTTAAACTTTACACTTTACTACTCATATTGCAGCCTTTTCCCAATCACCATTTCATCCTTAGGTTTTCTTTTGGATTCTTAGACATAAATAAGTTTTCAATTTACTTACATGAAACTAATAAAAATAATCCTCCTTGTGACTCTTTTTTTTTTTTTGACACTTGGTAACAATATTTTTAATATCATTTTATCTACACAGTACTTTACTGTTTAACAGAATACTGAAAATATAGTCCAACATCCCAGTTTTAAGTGCAATAATCAGAACCACCACTGTATTTAGGAAGTGAGAGTGAAAGTGAAAAGTCACTCAGTCGTGTCTGACTCTTTGCGACCCCATGGACTGTAGCCCACCAGGCTCCTCCATCCATGGAATTTTCTAGGCAAGAGTACTGGAGTGGGTTGCCATTTCCTTCTCCACTCCTTGTGACTCTTCAGCCTGTATTATCATTGGAAAATCCTTCCCTATGCAGTTCATGTGAATAATAAATTGCTTTTTATATTTCAGTATGATACTATTTTTAATAACAGTCTTATTGAGATATAATTCATATACTATAAAATTCCTTTTTGTAGTTTGTAATTTAGTGGCTTTTAGTAGGCAGTGTGGGTTTTTTTTAGTGAAACAGTATATGATTTTAGAATGATACTAAATGTTGAAGTGGCTCTCTCCCTCACATCTCTCACTCTCTGCAAGAGTTTCCTCTCCATTTTCTGTCCCATAATTATTAAAAACAAGATGCTGACTATGTCTGAGCCCTCACTCACTCATATATATCATACACATTTCCCCTCAGGGCCTTTCTCTCTAGCATTATTTTCCCCTCTGTGGCTTCTTCCTTTACTCCAGGCCCACACAGGGTAAGTTTCATGTCATGTGCAAAAAGTAGTTTCTCACACTAGCCCACTTTAATCACCTGGATATGATCTGTTTTTCTTGTGAGCATCATTATCCATTTATCTAATCTTCCTATTTCTGCCCTAAAGATGGCCATTCTTCCCATTTCCATTCAGGATTGTACTAGAGGTTCCAGTCAGCACAATTAAGTAAGAAAAAGAACTAGAAGGCAATTGGACTGTAAAGAGGGCTTCCCTGGTGGCTCAGTGGTAAAGAATCTACTTGCCAATGCAAGAGATACAAGTTGGATCCCTGGGTCAGGAAGGCATGGCAATCCACTCCAGTATTCTTGCAAATCCCATGGGCAGAGAAGCCAAGCAGGTTATAGTCCAAGGAGTCACAAAAGAGTTGGACACAACTTAGTGACTAAAACAACAACAGCAGCAGATTGTAAAGAAGTAAAACTATTTCTACTTGCAAATGACAGATGCTATAGACTTTTGAACTCCTAAAACATCAACCAAAAAAACTATTAAAACTAACAAACAATTTGAATTCAATGCAATCTCTATCAAAATCCGGATAGGGTGCAGTCCATGGGGTCACAAAGAGTCAGACATGACAGAGCAACTGAACAACACCTTTTTTGCAGATAATGACAACCTGATCCAAAAGCTCACATAGAAATGCAAGGGAACCAGAATAATCAATACATTCTTTAAAAAGAAGAGCAATGTCAAAAGACTCATACTTCATGATTCCAACTTACTAACAAAGCTTCAGTAATTAAGGCAATGCTGCATTTCATAGGAAAAGATGTTCAACATCGCTAATCATCAGGGAAGCAAATCAAAACAACAATGAGATACCACCTCTCACTTGTCAGAATGGCTATTATCAAAAAGAACACAGATAACAAATGTTGGCTAGGATGTGGAGGAAAAGCAACCCTTCTACACCATTGGTGGGAATATAAATTGGTACAGCCACTATAGAGAATAGCGTGAAGGTTTCTCAAAAAAAGAAAAATAGAACTACCATGTGATCCAACAATTCTACTCCTGGGTATAAAACACTAATTCAAAACGATCCATGTACCTCAGTACTCATAGCAACATTATTTACAATTGCCAACATATGGAGGTGACCTCAGTGTCTGTCAACAGATTAATGGATAAAAAAGATGTGGTATACACATACAATGGAATATTATTCAGTTATTTTTAAAAATGAAATTTTGCCATTTGCAGCAACATGGATGGACATTGAAGGCATTATGCTAAGTGAAATGTCAGACAAAGAAAGACAAATATCATATCATATCACTTGGCTATGGAATCTAAAAAATACAAGAAACTATTAAGTATAAAAAATGCAGACTCAGATATAGAAAACCAACTAATAGTTTTCAGTGGGAGAAGAAAGTGTAGGGAATCAAGAGGTACACGCTGTTAGGTACAAAATAAGCTACAAGGATATGTTGTACAACACAAGGAATATAATCAATATTTTATAATAACTATAAATGAAGTAAAACCTTTAAAAATTGTGAATCACTATATTGTACATCTGTAACATAATATCATATAGCAACTATACTGTTTGTCCTTTAATGGACTGGAACCTGGTGGTCCGGAGTCAACGATGAGAGAGTGAAAGAAGGAAAGAGGCTAATATTCCCTGGGTTATGCAGCCGGCTTCCGCGCTCCAGGGAATCATCAAAAATAAAGAGAGATAGAGAGAGAGAAAGAGAGAAAGAAAGACACGGGGACCAAAGCTCTGATGGAGCAAAGGTGTTTTAATCAACATGGTGTGGGCATATATACTGTCTTACAAGGTAGTTATTCTCAGCAAAAATAAAGATTAAAATTCCAGACTTATAAAACACAAGGCAATCCCTATTAAAGAGAGAAGAGGGTACTTACCACCATAATGAGAAACTAACAAAGGAAATGCCTGGATTCCTCAGCCCGGGGAAAGGAGTGCCTCTCCTCTTAATTCCTGAATATTCAGAATTTAATAAGGGCCAGAGGTTTCCTGAAAGATCCAAAACAGCACACAGGAAGCCTCCTGTTAAATGCTTCCTGACACTATACTTCAATTTTTAAAAGTACAATGCCATACAGCATAAGGCCAGACATATAAAGATCAAAGGAATACAACTGAGAGTCCACAAATAAACCTTCACATTTATGGGCAATTTATTATTAATAAAGCTGCAATTCAGGACAATTCAGTGGGGAAAAAACATTGTTTTCAACAAGCAGTGCTGGGTCAACTAGACAACCAAATGCAAAAGAATTAACCTGAACCTTTACTTCACATATATATAAAAATTAACTCAAAGTCAAAGCTAAAACTACAAAATGTTTAGAAGACAGTGTGAGAATGAATCTTTGTGATCTTAGTCAATGGTTTCTTAGGTATGACACCAAAAGCATAAGCAGTAATATAAAAAAGGGGATAAATGGGACTTCATCAAAATCACCAAGTTTTGCACTTCAAAAGATACCATCAGGAGAGTGAATAGACAACCCACTGAAAGGTAGAGCATCTATACAAATCACATATCTGATAAGATATTTGTATAAGAATATATAAAGAACTCTTATACCTCAACAATAAGACTTATAACCCAATTTTTAAATGCACAAAGGATTTAACTAAATGCTTCCCCAAAGAAAAAGATACAAACAACCAATTAGTACATGAAAGCTCTTTAGCATCATTAATCATCAGAGAAGTGCAAATCAAAAACACACTGAGGGACTTCCCTAGTGGTCCAGTGGTTAAGACCCTTCACACCCACCATATGCAGGGGCCCCAGGTTCAATCCCTCATGCCACATGCCACAACTAAGACCTGGCTCAGCCAAATTAAATACACACACACACAATGAGATACCACTTCACCTCCACTAGAATGGTTTAAAAAATGGACAATATCAAAATGTTGCCAAGGCATGAGAGAAGGGTGAACCCTTCTACATTGGTGAAAATGAAAGTGAAAGTTGCTCAGTCATGTCCGACTCTTTGTGACTGTAGCCTGCAAGTCTCCTCTGTCCATGGAATTCTCTAAGCAAGAATACTGGAGTGAGTAGCCATTCCCTTTTCCAGGGGATCTTCCCCACCCAGGGATCAAACTCAGGTCTCCTGCATTTAATGAGATTTTAAAATAACATAGGCACTTTGGAAAACATCAGCAGTTTCTCAAAAACTTAAACATAGTGTTTCCATATGATTCAACAATTCCATTCCTCAGCATATAACTAAGAAAACGTATCTTCAGACAAAAGCCTGTACATGAATGTTCATAATAGCATTATTCATAATAACGAAAGAATAGAAACAATCCCCAAACTCACAACTGTTCCAAATTTTTTTTAACTATCATGTCAGTTCAAGGCCTAAGATAAACAAACGCCAAAACATAATTAGTGGAAAAAATATATTAGGGAAGATGCTTGTGAACGATAAAGAGGAATAGGAAAGTCCCACAAACCTCCCCCGCACTTACAGAAAGCATAGTTCAGCTGCCGCAGAGAAGGACAGGAATTCCCTGAATAAGCAGGGAGACTTGCTTACAAGGCTTGTCTTAGTTGCCACAAGTAGATATCCACCCACGCTGGCCAGGATCTTAGAAGTTTAAACAGTGGGTTCAGACATGCACACCGTTCAGATGCTCTCAACAACACATTGTTCACTCATTGTTGTTTAGTCTCTAACTTGTGTCCAACTCTTTGTGACCCCATGGCCTGCAGCATGCCAGGCTTCCCTGTCCTCCATTATCTCCCGGAGTTTGCTCAAATTCATGTCCGTTGAGTCAGTGATACCATCTAACCATCTCACCCTCTGTCACCCCCTTCTCCTGCCCTCAATCTTTCCCAGCATCAGGGTCTTTTCCAGTGATGCAACACTTGACAGCAGGTGGCCAAAGTACTGGAGCTTTAGCTTCAGTATCAGTCCTTCCAATGAATATTCAGGGTTGATTTCCTTTAAGGGTTGACTGATTTGATCTCCTTGCAGACCAAAGGACCCACAAGAGTCCTCTAGCACCACAATTCAAAAGCATCAATCCTTCGGTGTTCAGTCTTCTCTCACTGCTCTCTTGAAAATGGCGCCCACTTGAGCAGAGTGTACACTTCAAGGACAGAGGAGGAGATGAAGTACTTCCAATCGGTCAGGTCCGATTCACAGGTCAATCAGAAGTCACGCCCTCGCTGTGACCTCCCCCCACTGTACCTGAACAGGCCCTCCAGGTACAAACTCCCGCCCAGCCACATTCTCCTCCACAAGACTGCTTCTTGTTTGTAGAAAATCTTGAGACTCCTAGGCCTTCCAAAAATAAATAGAATCAGAGAAGTGAGAAAATGCAGAAATAAAACAATCAAGCCAGACAAAATGATAATAATTCAACCATTCACTAAAGTTTAGGATCTTTAGTTCCTCCTCAAGGGCTACAGATAACATTCTGAGCCATATCCTTTAAGTTGTTTTGCAGACACTGAAACCCCCACCAGGTTTAAAAAGTTAACTGCATGCCGCCCACAAGCACAGACTCCAGACAGGTTGGAACCAGAAGGTTGATGATGCTGACTCCTCATTACCTCACCACCAACCCACCCAAAGAATATCCACAAGCTGATCACATACACAGCAACCCTCTCCCTCACCCTGTCTTTAATATTTATTTTTATTTATTATTTATTTGGCTGTGGTGGGTCTCAGTTGTGGCATGTGGATTCTTTAGTTGTGGCATGTGGAATCTAATTTCCTGACCAGCGAACAAACCCAGGCCGCCTGCATTGGGAGCACAGAGTCTTAGCCACTGGACTACCAGGGAAGTCCCCTCACCCTTTCTTTAAAAATCTTTCCCCAAAGCCATTACAGAGTTCAGATTTTATGAGCATTGGGTACCTTGAACACTTTGCAAGGGTCCAGCAAGGGGCTTCACTGCATGGGGGTGGTACCTATCTGGCTGTTTTGGAGGCAGATGTCACCGAAACAGGATAGGCACATGCAAGAGAAAACACACATTAGGATAATAATTCCCAAAAATAAGGAACAAATTTTTCCACCAAAAGCCCCATGATCTGAACTACTGATTTATTAAGTCCCCTAAGCTTGACATCAGCTCACTAGGGCCATTGTGTCCTCATGTGATTTAATAAAATGATATACTAATAGACTCATCAGGTACAGGAACACAACACTCTGGATAATGTCACAGGTGTTTCCTTGCAAGGTAGTAATAATGTCCAGGCCATCCTGTTTTAGATGATTGCTTTTCTCATTAGATTCAGTGTTCAGAAAAGACAGATTTTGCCAGCTACCATTTAACACTTGTTGGGAGACTTTAGTAAGGGCTTCTATGTGTGTTATAATGACCTCCAGGCCAATGGAGGGGGAAAAGATGGTGGCCAAATAATTGTACCAATGGAAAACAGAATGTGTCCATGTGGCCTTGAGAAGAGGGAGGTTGGCAACTTTTTTTAACCCTGTGCCCAGGTAAAATACAGGGTGCAGCATCCCTATGACCCAGGTAGAAGCCACAGCTAAAGATTAGTGCCACACAATCATTGGGTCCCACTGGGGGGTCACTCGGTAAATACCCGAGTGGTACAAACAGTCGGTGCCAGGCAAGTCACTATCTTTTAATGTGACAGAATGACTACAGGGTTCTGATGATACCCATCCCATATCCCTGATGCAATTTCATTAGTTCTAACTCCTTGCAAGCTCCAGCGGAAAGGGGACTATGGCTCTTTGGTGCATCGTTAAGACCTTTAACGTAAGCCCACAACACAGTAAAGTGCAATAGATATTAATTATGTGAACTAATGAACACTTTGCTAACATGAATGAGAGATTAGCTCTAAGACACACCATAGAACTGAGGTGATTCCAGATTGCTCTCACCCCACAGCCATCAACTCTCCACAGACTAAGCTACTCAGCTCTACCTTCAGGCTCAGCCCCCTTCTCACCCATTAGGGAATGGTTCTCAATCCTACATGAACACTGAAAGTGGTTTTCAATCCTGAGGGTTTTAAAAATCACCAGTGCCTGGGTCAACTCCCAAGGGTTCTGATCTAATTTCCAGAGAGCTGACTCCATGTCCAGTCCTGGCCTCAGGTTGCTTCCAGTCTGGCACGGCATCAGCCACAATTGATAGCTTGCGGTGAACAATGTCAGATTCCTGACCTCCGAAGATGATTTAGCTTTGGGACCAAGGACCAGGCTTGATCATTCAAGAACTTTTGTGTAGCAGAGTTTTATTACAGTATAAAAAGGGACAGAGAAAGCTTCTGACATAGACATCAGAAGGGGGACAAAGAGTGCCCCCCTTGCTAGTCTTACCAAGGCTTTATATACTTTTATCAGACCCACTCCCACAACATACATCTTCAGATAACAGGGTTAGAACTAACAATAGAAAGATCTTACCAGATCCACAAGTTTTAAGATAACAAGATTAGTCAGGAGGTTCTTGTTCAGTTCAGTTCAGTTCAGTTGCTCAGTCATGTCCAACTCTTTGTGACCCCATGAATCGCAGCACGCCAGGCCTCCCTATCCATCACCAACTCCCAGAGATTACTCAAACTCACATCCATCGAGTAGGTGATGCCATCCAGCCATCTCATCCCTTCTCCTCCTGTTCCCAATCCCTCCCAGCATCAGGGTCTTTTCCAATGAATCAACTCTTCACATGAGGTGGCAACGTATTGGAGTTTCAGCTTCAACATCAGTCCTACCAATGAACACCCAGGACTGATCTCCTTTAGGATGGACTGGTTGGATCTCCTTGCAGCCCAAGGGATTCTCAAGAATCTTCTCCATCACCACAGTTCAAAAGCTTCAATTCTTCGGCAGTCACCTTTCTTCACCCTCCAACTCTCACATCCATACATGACCACTGTAAAAACCATAGCCTTGACTAGATGGACCTTTGTTGGCAAAGTACTGTCTCTGCTTTTAAATATGCTATCTAGGTTGGTCATAACTTTCCTTCCAAGGAGTAAGCATCTTTTAATTTCATGGCTGCAATCACCATCTGCAGTGATTTTGGAGCCCAAAAAAATAAAGTCTGACACTGTTTCCACTGTCTCCTCATCTATTTCCCATGAGGTGATGGGACCGGATGCCATGATCTTAGTTTTCTGAATGTTGAGCTTTAAGTCAACCTTTTCACTCTCTTTCACTTTCATCAAGAGGCTTTTTAGTTCCTCTTCACTTTCTGCCGTAAGGGTGGTGTCATCTGCATATCTGAAGTTATTGATATTTCTCCCGGCAATCTTGATTCCAGATGTGCTTCTTCCAGCCCAGTGTCTCTCATGATGTACTCTGCATATAAGTTAAATAAGCAGGGTGACAGTACACAGCCTTGACGTACTCCTTTTCCTATTTGGAACCAGTCTGTTGTTCCACCTCCAGTTCTAACTGTTCTTTCCTGACCTGCATATAGGTTTCTCAAGAGGCAGGTCAGGTGGTCTGGTATTCCCATCTCTTTCAGAATTTTCCACAGTTGATTGTGACCCACACAGTCAAAGGCTTTGGCATAGTCAATAAAGCAGAAATAGATGTTTTTCTGGAACTCTCTTGCTTTTTCGATGATCCAACGGATGTTGGCAATTTGAACTCTGGTTCCTCGGCCTTTTCTAAAACCAGCTTGAACATCTGGAAGTTCACAGTTCACATATTGCTGAAACCTAGCTTGGAGAATTTTGAGCATTACTTTACTAGCGTGTGAGATGAGTGCAATTGTGCAGTAGTTTGAGCATTCTTTGGGACTGCCTTTCGTTGGGATTGGAATGAAAACTGACCTTTTCCAGTCCTGTGGCCACTGCTGAGTTTTCCAAATTTGCTGACATATTGAGTGCAGCACTTCCACAGCATTATCTTTCAGGATGTGAAATAGCTCAACTGGAATTCCATAACCTCCACTAGCTTTGTTCATAGTGATGTTTTCTAAGGCCCACTTGACTTCACATTCCAGGATGTCTGGCTCTAGGTTAGTGATCACACCACTGTGATTATCTGGATCGTGAAGATCTTTTATGTACAGTTCTTCTGTGTATTCTTGCCATCTCTTCTTAATATCATCTGCTTCTGTTAGTTCCATACAATTTCTGTCCTTTATTGAACCCATCCTGCATGGAATGTTCCCTTGGTATCTCTAATTTTCTTGAAGAGATCTCTAGTCTTTCCCATTCTGTTGTTTTCCTCTATATCTTTGCAATGATCGCTGAGGAAGGCTTTCTTAACTCTCCTTGATATTCTTTGGAACTCTGCTTTCAAATTGGAATATCTTTCCTTTTCTCCTTCGCTTTTCCCTTCTCTTCTTTTCACAGCTATTGTAAGGCCTCCTCAGACAGCCATTTTGCTCTTTTGCATTTCTTTTCCATGGGGTGGTCTTGATCCCTGTCTCCTGTACAGTGTCACAAACCTCCGTCCATAGTTCCTCAGGCTCTCTGTCTATTAGATCTAGTCCCTTAAATCTATTTCTCACTTCCACTGTAAATCATAAGGGATTTGATTTAGGTTATACCTGAATGGTCTAGTGGTTTTCCCTACTTTCTTCAATTTCATTCTGAATTTGGCAATAAGGAGTTCATGATCTGAGCCACAGTCAGCTCCCAGTCTTGTTTTTGCTGACTGTATAGAGCTTCTCCATCTTCAGCTGCAAAGAATATAATCAATCTGATTTTGGTGTTGACCATCTGGTGATGTCCATGTGTAGAGTCTTCTCTTGTGTTGTTGGAAGAAGGTGTTTGCTATGATCAGTGCGTTCTCTTGGCAAAACTCTATTATCCTTTGCCCTTCTTCAGTCTGTACTCCAAGGCCAAATTTGCCTGTTACTCCAGGTGTTTCTTGACTTCCTGCTTTTGCATTCCAGTCCCCTATAATGAAAAGGACATCTTTTTTGGGTGTTAGTTCTAAAAGGTCTTGTAGGTCTTCATAGAACCATTCAACTTCAGCTTCTTCAGCATTACTGGTTGGGGCATAGGCTTGGATTACCATGATATTGAATGGTTTTCCTTGGAAATGAACAGAGATCATTCTGTCATTTTTGAGATTGCATCCAAGTACTGCATTTTGGCCTCTTTTATTGACCATGATGGCTACTCCATTTCTTCTAAGGGACTCCTGCCCACAGTAGTAGATATAGTTGTTCTTGTATATAAAAGGTTCTTGTTAAGGAGAAACAAATCCTTGAGCAAGATACATTGTTATATTGACTAAGACAAAGCAATGTAGAAAAAAATGTTTGTCCTTTTCTCTTCCTTGAGAGACTCAGACCCCTTTCTCCTTCTTGAGGGCCCTGGACCCCTTTCGCCTCCTCGGGGACCCTGAACTTCTTATCAACCTTCCTAGGAATTGACTCTCTCACAATCTTCTGTTTCCCTGTCTGTTTTGGATTAGTGTTCTTGCAGGCGCATCTCAGCTGCATGGAGGGAAAGAATGGCTCCATCACAGAGGCAGGAAGGCTTCCTGCAAAAGGTGATGGGGTGTGTGAGCTGATTCTGTAACTAAAAGGAGGAGTTTTTCAAGTAGACGAGAAAGAGGGTGGACAATCTAGGCAAGAGGAAAATGTGACATGTAAGGAGCCTCACAAGAAGAATTTGCATTGGTGTAGAAGACTGTAAGGCATCATAAAAATACTGAGTCTCAAAGAACGGAGGGGGAAAACTCCCCTAAACAAGCAGCATGAGAGCTGCTGTTTCCCCACACAGAGCCTGGGGACCCACTCAGTCAAAGTTTTCCAACTTCCCCAGGCTCTAAAGAGTGAGTCATCCCTGGTATTCCCCTGCCACCAGCTCTCATGGTGTCCCCAAAGGATGTGGAGAGGGAGTCCCCATGGAAACCAGGACAGTAGAGGGGAAAAGAGGAGTCAGCAGAGGGGGAACGAGGCGATTCCCCCAGGGTCCAAGAAGAGTATAAGTCCCCCTGTTCCTATGTCTGGGGTGGGGCGTGTCCCTGCTTCCTCCCCTGCCATCATCACCCAAAGGCTGGACTGAAGTCACTCCATCAGAACTACTCATCCATCTCCATCTTCCAGGTATGTCCTACCCATCCAATAACCACGCACCAACACAGTGACAACAGCTGGTGTCTGGACCAAGACATATCAAATGTCTGCGTGCTGAGGAGGAGTGATCTAAGAACTGGGGCTTGTTAGAAAATGGGGAAACCACAGCTTGAAAAATGCCAGGACTCTGGCCTTGCCAAACTTAAATGTGTTCATGTGTACAGTGGGGCCTGGAAAGAGAAAATGAGTCAAAAACAAAGTTTTCAGCAGCGAGAAGGGGGCAAGCAGGAAGAGGCAAAAAGAACCCTCCAGAGAGCTAGAATCTTAAGATGTCAGAGCCTGGAATGCTGTCCAGTAGGACACAGGCTCTTGCTACTCAAAGCCTGGAGCCCAGATCAGAAGCATCAGTGCCACCTGGGTGTTTGTTAGAAGTGCAGATTCTCAGGCCCCTCCCCAGCCCTTCTGAGGCAGAACCTGTATTTAACAAGATCCCTACATGATTTGTACGTGCATTCAAGACGGAGAGGCTCTGATGCTCAGGGTTCCAGAGACACCTGCATATCAGAATCAGCCAAACGTTTTTTTTACACTACAGCTTTCTGAGCTCTGCTCTAGATAGATTAAATCAGAATTTCTGGGCACTGTGTATAGCTATACATTTTTTTTTTTTTTTCCACAAAGCTCCATTGGTAATTCTAATGACAGAGGTCCACAGAGCAAACTGGGAACTCCTGATCTGGTTCAATCTGCTTAATCTAAAGCTGAGAAAACTGAGGCAAGACAGTGACAACTAGCTTGGTAATCTATTAAGAGACACAATTAATATTTCTGCCTAGAGACCAAAAAAAAAAAAAAAAGGATGGAGTTAGATCTAATTTCAAACCCTAACTCAATACTTTAATAGCTGAATATCCTGTCTCCTCCCTTCTTTGGAGTTCCATTTTCTTACCTTCAAGGAAAAAAAAATGAGTGTCCCTGAATGTCAGGATTACTCCTCATGGGCAGTAGGCAACAGAGAGAAATTAATGGAAAATTCACTCTATGTTTTGTGCACATACACACACACACACACTCACACTCCATAGTAATTGCTTAACTGAGGTTTGGGGATCCTTGCATTCCAGAATTTCAAAGCAGTTTAAAAGCCCTGAAGTCTCATTGTCCCCAGTTTACAGATGAAGAAATGGAGAGGCCCTGGAAGCAGCTGTGCGCCTCACTTTGTAAAGGTGAGTAGTGTCTGCTTTCCACCCGACAGAGAGTAATACAGAGGGGTTTGCCACCAACTGGGTTCTGGATGCAGAACTTCAGCCAGCGAACTGACTTCATTCATGGGGAACATGTGGTTGGGTGGGGCTGGAACCCCATAGTTCTCTATCCCTGGAGTCTGTCTGACCTCTCCCAGTGACCCCACCAAGAAGGAGGGGAAGATCCCTAAAATTCTGTATCCCTAAGGAATGGAAGAATTAGGCATGGTCCCAGATGCTCAACTAGGTGTGGGAGAAGATCATTTAGGTCATTATCAAATGATAGAGTAGGGTTATAATACAGAGAGCTCAGTGAACAGGGTTCCAGAATGAGAGATTGGGTTGTTGGATGTCAGATAAAGTTTCCTGGGAAAAAACTGATGATCCCTGAAAGGAGTCTTAACAGATAAGAACGATCAGCTCTGATTGTGGAGGTGAGGCAAAGGAGACAACACCTTATGAGATGTCCTAGGATCCTTTAGCTGGGACCTGATCTCTAGTTGGAGCAACCAGCATTTGATATACATATAAATAAAAACATATATTATTGTTTTGTGCTTTTTCTTCAATCTGCACAGTGTTCCACAAATTATGATTTTAATCTCAATATGGTTTTAAGATTTCTCTACATTGATATATATAAGTTAAACCTATTACTTTTTAACCTCCATAAGTCTATTGACATTTAGGTTTGGCTAATGTTAGTTCAATGCAAATAGTCCAGGAGAACATGCGCCCTTGTACATGTCTCCTTGTGTACATTTGTGAGAGTTTCAAAACACTAAGAAGTGGAATTACTAGCTCTCATGGACTGATTGCTTGTGTCCCTCCAAAACTCTTAAGTTGAAGTCCTAATCCCAATGTAATGGTATTTGGAAGTGGGGTCTTTGAAAAGCAACTGGGTTTAGATAAAGTCCTAAGGGTAGGGTCCTCATGATGGAATTAATGCCCTTATAAGAAGAGATTAGACAACCTGCTATCTCTCTCTCTCCACTATATGAGGATAAAACAAGAACAGAGCCATCAGCAATTCCAAAGTGGGCCTTCACCAGAATCCAACCATGCTGGCACCTTGATCTTGGACTTCCCAGCCTCCAGAATTACATGAAATAAGTATCTGTTGCTTAAGCCACCCAGTCTGTGGTACTTTGTTACAGCAGCTAAAGCAGACTAAGATACTAAGGTATGCACATTTTTGGGACCTCCAACTTTCTCAGTTTACAACTACACCAGCACAACCTCACCAATGTATGATATAATCAATTTTTTTTTTTCACCCAAGTGGTGCATCCTCACCAGCAACAGGTAGGTCACAAATATCTAAACTTCTCTTAAAGGAAGAAGAAAGAGCATTTACTCAGTTCCAAGTGCTGCATGTTTATTGCCTCTCAGAACCCTCCAACAGAGGTATTACATGTACTTTATGAGAAAACAGTCTGAGAAAGGTGAAGTGACTTGCCCGAAGTTGCACACCACAAAGTGTGGAAGCCAGACTTAAAACCAAGTCTGCATGCTGATAAAATTCATATTCTTTTCACTATTTTAGACATTCAGCTGGTATTTGTTGAGCACTGATTACGTACCAGACCCTGGAGGTACAAAAATGAATCACAGAGCCATACTGTGCACATAGTAGGACTTAGTAAATGTTTGTTGAATGACTATTGAATCAAGGAGCTCAAAGCCTGCAGGAGAGACAGACACACAGAAAGAACATACAGTAGCTTTTTGGCTTTCAGATAAATTTGTGGGTTAACATCTTTGAACTTTTTTCATGTAACATTATATCATGTGCTTTTTCCATGTCATTAAAAATTCTATAAAAATAAAACAAAAATACATGCAATAGAATAGTGATACACTGTGATGGATGTAAGCTCCAGTGCAGCCAGCACAAAGTAGGGAGAAGTATAGTTTCCTTTGAGTCATGTGAATCAGGAGGGAAGGCTTTACATCTGAGACAATTTCTGTCAAACACAAAAACTGGAAACAGGTTCTTAGCAAAGGGAATACACGAAAAGGCACAAGAGTATAAAACAAGTGTTATATTTTCTGGAAACTTCACTACCTCTGGTTGCCTTGAAGTTACTTCCTTCCAGTGTCAGGGCTAGGTATCAATAAATTGATCCTTCAGTATATACCTGCCATATGCCAGGCTCTGTGTGAGATATTTTACATGCATTATTCCATTGAATCCTTGCAGCAATTTTTCCTCATTACACAGAAAGAAAACTGAGGCTCAGGGTGGCGAAGAGTCCAGCTCTGGAATATATTCAAGTCTTCCATTCTTTCCACTCCCTGTCATCTCCCCCAGATGCCAGCCACTGCTGCACTCTCCTGTCCCAGGTTTCACTCCAATGGAAGGATGTCCTCTCAGCAAACCTAGCTAGCTACTCTTTGGATTCAGAGACTGTGCCCATTTCATTGCCTCTTTTTCTCCTTGGGAAACTGGAGAGGAGAATGCATATAGAGTCACAGGGTTTTCAATCCTTGTCCAGACACTAACTATGGTCCTATTCATCATTCATGCATTTAACAAATTCAGGCATACTTCAGAGATATTGTGGGTTTGGTCGCAGACAAGCGCAATAATAGAGCCAATATAGCAATAAATTGAATCACCCTAATGTTTTGGTTTCCCAGGGCATATGAAAGTCATGTTTACACTCTACTGTAGCCTATTAAGTGTGCAATAGCGTTATGTCTAAAAAAGCAATGTACATACCTTAATTTAAAATACTTTATTGCTAAAAAATGATACCCATCACCTAAGCCTTCAGTGAATCATAGTAGTAACATCTAAGATCTCTAATCACAAATCATCACAGCACCTATAATAATCATGAAAAATCTGAAATACTGTGAGAATTACTGAAACGTGACACAGGGACACAAAGTGAGCAAATGCTGTTGGAAAAAAAAATGCGCCACAAACCTTCAGTTTGTTTAAAAAAACAAAAAAAACCACCATCTGTGAAGCATGATAAAGTGCAATAAAATGAAGTGTGCCTTTATTTATTAAGCAATTATTATGTGCTCAGTAATGTTCTCGGTACTGTGAATTCAAAATTGAGTAAGCCAGGCAGGTGTCCCAGTCTCATGGAGGTTACGTTGTAGCGTGTGTGTGGTAAGTTGCTTTAAGTCATGTCCAACTCTTTGTGACCCTATGGACTATAGCCAGCCAGGCTCCTCTGTCCATGGGATACTCCAGGCAAGAATACTGGAGTGGGTTGCCATGCCCTCCTCCAGGGATCATCCCCACCCAGAGATTGAACCCACATCTCTTAAGTCTCCTGTACTGGCACACAGGTTCTTTACAGCTGAGCTACCTGGGAAGTGGCAGGGACTTAGCACTAAAAAGGTAATTTTTAAAATGTATTTATTTTTAATTGAAGGATCCTTTTAAACACAGGTTTTGAGAAGTGTCGTGGCTTGTCCACGCATATCACAATTTTATTACACAGTTAGGACTCACCCAAATCTGTTCCCAGTACAAAGTACTTTCTGGCTGGTGATGGTCCTGACCTTTCCCTCACCTCCCTCCTGCTTTGTCTCTCCTCAGACGCTGTCCTGCAAAATGACACCTGAGAACTTCACCTGGGCCTGGGGTGCCCCTGCTGAGTTCATCCTCCTGGGCATCACAGACCGTTGGGACCTGCGCCTGACCCTCTTCCTCATCTTCCTGCCCGTCTACCTGGTGAGCTTGCTGGGAAATGTAGGCATGGTGCTGCTGATCCACGTAGACGCCCAGCTCCACACACCCATGTACTTCTTCCTGGCCAACCTCTCCCTGTTAGATGCCTGCTATTCCTCAGCCATCGGCCCTAAGATGCTCGTGGACCAGCTGTTGCCTCGTGCCAGCATCCCTTACGCAGCCTGTGTCCTCCAGATGTTCCTGTTTGCAGGGCTGGCCGATGCCGAGTGTTGCCTGCTGGCAGCCATGGCCTATGACCGGTACGTGGCCATCGGAAACCCTCTTCTCTACACCACGGCCATGTCCCGGCGTCTGTGCCTGGTCTTGCTGGGAGCATCCGGCCTGGGCGGGGCAGTGAGCGCCGTGGTCCACACGACCTTCACCTTCCGCCTGAGCTTCTGCGGCTCCCGGGAGGTGAACAGCTTCTTCTGCGATATTCCCCCACTGCTGGCCATCTCCTGCAACGACACGAGTCTCAATGAACTCCTCCTCTTCGCCGTCTGTGGCTTCATCCAGACAGCCACCCTTTCTGCCATCGCCGTGTCCTACGGGTTCATCGCCGGTGCTGTGATCCGCATGCGTTCGGCCGAGAGCCGGTGGCGAGCAGCCTCGACCTGTGGCTCCCACCTCACGGCTGTGGCCATGCTGTACGGGACACTCATCTTCATGTACCTGCGTCCCAGCTCCAGCTACGCCCTGGACACGGACAAGATGGCCTCTGTGTTCTACACCCTTGTCATCCCAGCTCTCAACCCGCTCATCTACAGCCTCCGCAACAAAGAGGTCAAGGAGGCGCTCAGAAGGACTTGGAGCCGATGCTGCGGTCCCCGGCGGAGGCACCGGTGAGAGGGCTGCAGGCTGGCGTTAGGACTGGCTCTGGAGGGATGATGCGGGCTCTTCCCGGCCCCTGGCACGGGCTGGGTGTCCCTTGTCCTTGAGGTGGAAGAAAGGGGAGAAACTGAGGTTTACAGACAGGAGACAGGAGCCTGGGGTACTCTAGACCCAGCCAGAACCAAGATCAAGTGAATTTGCTTTTGAATTTGCCTTAGGCTCCTCCATGTTCAAAGCATGTTGCCAGGTGCAGTAACTGGATTTATTTGCCACTTGAATTTCCAGGAGATTGATACCCAGAAGCACCAGATAAGAGCTGTGCTGGCTGCAAGTGTTCTAGATCCTTGCTCTTCTAAAGTCCTTTGTGACCAGTGAGTCACTCTGGGCACGTTGACCCCAAGAGAGCAACTTCAGAACCCACTCATGCCAAAGACTGCAATGGGATCTGGGTAGGCAAATATCTTTCCCTATGAAGCCACATATTCCATCTCTCAGGATAACTGAGAACACACATGATCTCATTCCTAAAATCCCACAGTTGCGTGAGAATTCGACCAAGATTAGGTTACTTCAGGGCTGTGACAGAGATTAGGAAAGGGTCAGAATTATGGTTATGGTTAGAATAGGGTTAGGGTTCACATTATGGCTAAGACTGAGGTTAGTCAGGGTAAAGCCAGAGTTAGGTTCAGAATTTGAAAGCAGTTGGACAAACTTAGGACTGAGTTAAAATTATGTAAATTGTTCAATTTGGATTGATTTTAATGAATAGTAAGTAGATTTGGGGAAAATATAGGAGTCGGGGTTCAAATAAATTTGAGCTCTTCTTAGAAATATTAGAACTAACATATACACACTACTGTATATAAAAGAGAACACCAATAAGGAGCACAGGAACTATACTTGTTATTTTGTAAGAGGGACTTCCCTGCTTCCACTGCATAGGGCATGGATTCTATCCCTGATTTGGGGAACTAAAGATCCCACATGCTGTGTGGTATAGCAAAAAAATAAGTTAAATAAAATAGAGAAGTTTACAAATATTTTTCTTATAACCTATAAAGGGAAAGAATCTGCAAAAGTATTCTTGTCTGGAGATTTCCATGGACAGAGAAGCCTGGCAGGCTATAGTTCATGGGGCAGCAAAGTGTCAGACGTGACTGAGCAACTAACAATTAATTAATGACTTAATCACTTTGCTGTACACCCGAGACTACCATAACATTGCAAATAAACTATACTTCAGTTTTTAAAAAAGAAATACTAAAACTATTTTATTGCTAGTGTTAGAGGGAAAGACTACTTAAGATTAGAATTCAGGTTTTATTCTCATTGGTAGATTAAATTTGGGTTAGAGCTTAGTTTGTGTTAGAGCTCTGTTAGATTTAAGTTAAGCTGCCATGTGAATAATGTTTGTGATAAGTTTAAGTCGCAATCTAGTTATTATTACAGTTAGCCTAGGTTCAGAACTAGATGAGAATTAGGCATACAAAGAAGAGTATTTTGAGTATTAAACTGACATGTTTGGGGTACCTTCAATTTGAGATATATTTAGGGTTATGGAAATGGATGATGTTCCTTAAAGCATAAGAGTAGGAGCTAACTACTGGTGTATTTAAGTTTCATTGAGAGTTATGAGCTTGCTCAGATATGCACATAGTCAGGTAGGGTAGACTGCTTTGTGTTAAGACTACAACATCTGGAGACAGAGTTGGGGTTAGGAGAGGGAATGCCATTACTTCTTGGACAAAGGTGACCATGGCGCTCCAAGCCTTAGGTCATTCTGGGCCCTTCAGATCCAGTACTCTTGAGTACTACCCAGAGTTTATAGTCTTGACAGATTTTCTTTATCTAATTGAGTTACACATGAGCAAGCCCCAAGGCACTGCATTCTGCTGGGAAGCTCCTCTATGCAGGAGCAGGACAGGAGTGGACCCCAGAAGTTATAGTAGGTGCTTCCAAGGAGAGACGGAGCTTGGCCAGAGTAGATGTCAGCTCCTGTCTGTTCCCTTTTCCAGTCCTCCCCTATTATGGTTGCGATAAGGCCAGGGGTGGCTCAACCAATGCTTCATTGTCGCCCCCATATAGGCGCCCCATGGAGTGTGTTCCTTGGGCTTCAGCCAGGGGCTGGTCTCACTCCAATTTCCTTTCAAGGAGAAATCAGCTGCTGGAACTTAGACTGCAGGAAGGCTGGAGGTTCATCTCAGCTCCCTGGGGAGGTGATTCCCCTTGTTATCAGAAGCAGGTCTCTCCTTAGTAACTATCATCTTGTTAGAGGTCCCAGACTAATGGAGAGAGAGAGAGAGAGATGTGAACTATACTGTCTCCTCAAACCATAGAGAATTTTATAGGTTTCCTGACAGGGTCACCAACTTGTCCTGATTTTCCCAGAACTGTCCTAGTTTTTAAAACTTTAAATCCCATGTCCAAATAACCTCCTCTGTCCTGGACAAATCAGGATGGCTGATCACCCTATTTCCTGATGACTCTGTCTGTTGAGAGCAGAGGGCACAATAGCTCAAATTCAGCACAATTTGACAAAGGCTTAAATGAATTAAAATCCCTTCTCCCACCACAAGGTTTTATAATCCTTTCCCAGTTCTTGCCTCCTATCACCATGATAACTCATGTGCCATGACAATGGTTGGGGACATTGTCAGAAGAGTTGGCACCTGTGGGAATGAGAATAGAAGGTTTGCCCCCAGTTCAGTGGTTTATACTCAGAAACCTCCTCTGTGGTCTTTTCTTCTTTAGGGGGCTCTCATGACATATAGTTCCCACCATAATTAAGGGAAAGTTTCCAGAGGCATATAGCCCTTCCATCATCTTGGCCGTGCAGGGTGTCCGTGCGTCCTTCCACATTTTTAGCATCCTTGGAACAGCCAGATACGATAATCACATCAATCCTACACATCCACTGGAGGAAACATGAAGTTTCAGACTGCTATGCTGGGCCAATTTTATCAATTTATCTATCAATAAGAAAATAATGGGTTTCCCTGATGATCTAGTGGTTAAGAACCCACCTTGCAATGCATGGGACACCAGTTTGATCCTTGATCCGGGAAGATCCCACATGCCACAAAGCAGCTAAGCCTGTGTGCCACAACTACCGAGCCTGAGCTCTGGAGCCTGAGAGTCGCAATTGTTGAGCCCATGTGCGGCAACTACTGAAACCTGTGTGCCCTAGAGTCTGTGCTCCCCTACTAGAGAAGACACCGCAATGAGAAGTCCACATACCACAACTAGAGAAAGCCTGCGCACAGCAATGAAGACCCAGCGCAGCCAAATTAATTAATTAAATAGATAGTTTAAAAAAAAGAAAAGGAACAAGAGGGAAGGGAAGGCATTGGAAGACAATAACAGAGCCCAACATGGAGGATAAAGGTTAAGATACAGTCAGATCCTCATTCCTAAAGTGAGATGCCCAGGAAAGCTCCCCAATGCTGATCAAATATTGATATTTCCTTTTAAACTATCTTTAACACCATCTACTAAGACAAGCAATTAGGACAAAAGCAGGTTTGGGGTAAGGAAGACTGATTAGAGCCACTTATTGCACAAAACCAGTTGGGCCTGTAGCTGGGTGTGAATTGAGGAAAAGGACATTCAATGGGGGAAAACGGGCATACACAGGGCACAGAGGTAACACAAGCTCTGCAGGCACAGGAGACTGCAAGGAGACTGGTTTAACTGACTAGAGATGGGTGTATTGGAAAAGAGGTGGAGGGAAGTCTGAGGATTGAAAATCTGGGGATGGGAAGGACACCCCATGGGCTGGATATCAGGTAGGGGAATTTGGACTTTATTCAATAGGCAGTAGGGAACCA